>NW_005871378.1:234550-238846 GCF_000147115.1 Myotis lucifugus
AAGCGCGCGCGCACACACACACACACACACACACACACACTCTAGCATAAGATGAGTAGTTGGACTCTGGAGTGCAGTCTTCCCTTTTACAGATGAGAACACAGCAACGTTCTCAGTACAGAGATGAGAACAGAGGCCCCCGAAGGGGAAGTGACTTGCCAAAGGTCACACACTAATTTGACACCAGATCACAGACATGATCACTTGAGGGCTAGGCCCCAACAGCCATGTTTCCACGAAGAGTGTGGGAATTATCTGGGCAAACTTTGTAAAACCAAAGCCCAAAGCCTTACCCCGGAACTACCAATCCGCCAATGTGACTGGGAGCCTTGGCCTCCTGGGATGTGGGTGTCCTGGCTAAAGCCCCTAATTCAACACACATGCACGAAGTACCCACTACTGCCCCAGGCTGGGCACTCAGAAGGCCTGGCCTGGCCCCACGGTGGGTGGGGGCAGTGGGAGAACCCAGCAGAGTTGTGGGGGCTTAGAGAGGCCCCTGCAGCCAGCTCCAAGCTCGAGTGGGTGCCATGGCTGGGGCTATTGAGAGGGAGGTAAGGGCCTACTTCCTGAACCTGCTCAGGCAGAAGGATAGCAGAGTGCCCGGCAGGCCCAGCCCAAGGCTCTGGGCTGTAGAGGTCAGTCAGTTTTGAAGGGCACACAGGACAAATCAGACAGACTCTGGGGAACAAGAGTGCTGTGGGCATCCCCAGCAGGGGGGCGGGGGACCCTGACTCCAGGGAAAAGCACAGTGAGCAGGAGCCTTGAACACTCCCCCTACCACACTCGAGCCTGGAAAGCTGGGAGTGTCCCCAAAGGTCCCCTCATCCCTCAAGCTCCACTGGATGGGCCTTGAAGACCCACTTTCCGGTGTGCTGGGACCCTGGCCAGGAGCCACCCCCAGTCAGACCTCCCCTCCAGTCAGCTCAGGGGCATGGAGAGCTAGAAGCTGCAGTGAGCCTGATGCCGGGCAGAGGTGGGCACCTCAGGACACAAGGACAAGGCCAGAGCAAGTGACCTCACCTGAGGGTCGGAGCAGGAAACTGAAGCAAAGCACAATGAAACCTTATCTAAGTCTCAAGTTCAAAATGGCAGACTGGAAAGTGGGATTTACAGTGCACCTTGAGGGCCTTCGCTTCATGCACACTGCGCTGCGTGTGACCTTGGGCAGGAAGGCCCTTCGCCCACCCAGGCAGGGGCTGCCTGTCCTTCCCTGGCTGCGGTGAGTGGCCAGGCGCTCCCTGGGGAGCTGGAAGTGAACTGGGGAAGGGGCCTTGTTTTTCCCTGAGCAGGCTCCCTCGTGGGCTGCTGCTTCTCGCCGGCCCCGGAGACTTTGCTCCCGCAGCTGCGGCTTCTGGGGAGCGTGGCACAGCCACGGCCCATGGCATGAGGGGCAGCACGCCCTGGCAGGGTGGGAGCAAATGTCCCCAAATTCTCCTACCCCAGGGCTGGGGCCCGTGCACCTGCTCGGGGGTGGTGCTAGCGAACCTGGCCACAGGCCCACTGACAGTCCTTCCCCGTGGGGAAGAGCCAGTCTCTCCCTCAGGACCGTGTTGATCAGGTAAACACCTCCCTCGCCCGGAGCCTCTCTCCCTCTCCTTCCAGCTCTGCCAGCTCAGAACTCTCTGTTCCCGGACCTGGAGCTGAGCTGGCTCTCCCGCCCGATCGATGGGTGAGTTCACAAAGCCTGACGCCTACCAGGCACCACGACAGTCCTGAGGGAGGTCTGTGGCTGCTCCTGGGACAGCTGCCTACCCTTGCCCCCTGGCTGACCTCAGCTGGGTGGCGGAGCCCTGGCAGAGGAGTCGGAGAGCTGGAGCTCATGCCACTTCCTGGGTGACCTTGGGCAAAACAGAGCCTCAGCTTTCTCCTGAGCTAAATGGGAGCAGCTGGCTTATCTATATCCCCTCACTGGGAGGCTGTCAAAATAAAGTGCTAAGAAAATGGAAGGTGCCTTTATCAAACGGACTCACCCTGCACGGCCACACCTGTGGGCTCTTGGACTAGTGTCCTCAGCTCACTTCTGTCCTAAATCTCCGTCCTTCTAGGCCAAAGCGGTCCAGAGGAACTTTCTGCCACAGTGGAACATGCTCTAATCTGAGCCACGTGTGGCTGCTGAACATCTGAGATGTGGCGAGTGACTACCATCCTGGCTGCAGAGTTCCAGGTGCAGCTCCCTCATCCTTACTCTGAGGCGTGACCCAGGAAGAGCCACCAGGAAGCTCCCAGGCGGGACTCGGGCTGAACATCTGTGGGAGCGCCTCTCAGCCTGACTGGCCGACACCAGACTGGGGGCTCATCTCAGAGAGCCCAGGGACTAAGCATAGCCCGGCTCTTAGTTCTCAGCCAACACCGACTTCAATCCAGAAGTGCTCTTTCAATCCCTCCAGCGCCTCCCACTCCAATAGGGAAAACAGCCCTGGACCAGCTGTCCCCTCATTCCGTCACTCAGCAGTCATCGAGCATCTACCCCTTGCCGGGCACTGTGATTGGCACTGGGGGAGACAGTGATGAGTAACACATGGCCCCTGCCTTCATGGAGCTCACAGTCAAGGCCTTGCTCCAGTCCCAGTGATAACTGGCTTCCTCCATCCCCTACTGGGTGGTTGACCTCAGAGCCATCAGTTTCCCATTTGAAACGGGGATGGGGGTGGCGGGGAGGAGGCAAGTCCTAAGTGCACAGACTGTGGTGAGAACTAAGAGGCAAGAAGAGATAGGTGAAGGGGCTCTGGCGGGTGGAAGGCTGAGCAGGGTAGCATTAGGAAGCAAGTCTCAAACTCAGTGCCGGCTGCTGCTTCCGGTAGAGACCCAGATTCTCACCAAAGCATTGCTGTTTGGTGGTTTCTCACTAAGGAAGTTCAGGGTAAAAATAGCTCAGGAGGGGACTTGAATCCAACTAGTTCGGGGGTAGTCACTGCCTGGCTACTAAATAAGAAAAGGGAAGAGGTGTATTAGCCACATGGATCTCAAGACTCACTGTCCCCCCCCCCCTAAAGCCCCCAACACACAGTGAGACAGGGCCTTTGGCCCTGTATTGGGTGGGAGAGGGGTTTCATGTGCAGAGGCCCCAGAACTGGAGGGGGGCCTAAGTCCCCATACACCACCTGGGGTCACCCTGATTTCAGGGTAGTACCACCTTGCCCTCTCCAGCACTTCCCAGCCAGATTTCTGGCCCACTGTAGCCCACTCTCAAGGATGGGTCTTTAAGAAGCACTCTGGCACCAACTGCTTACCAGCTGCCCCACAAAACCTTCCTGCTGAAGAAGGCACAGCCATGCCCAGTGCCCATCTGGCAGTTTGGCCTAATAGTCAAGGGCAGGGGACCCGGGCCCCCACCCTGAGAATGAAAGTCTCCTGAAGCCCATCTAAGGAGTGCATCTACCTGCACTGGTGCAAAGGGTTAGGGCAGGGAAAGTCAGATCCCTGCCCTCTTCTGGTCTCACCCAACCTGGTTTCCAGTTGGATCCAGGAACTGGGACCTAACTAGCGCCATGGGTAACAAGACTTATAAGATCCCAACACCAAAACCACTGGCTCAAACCTCCTTTTAGCCCCAGGGCAGTGATCTGAGAAACCTACTCTAAGGTCTTAAAGATCTTTACAAGCTGGTGTCAGGCACCCCAGAAAGGCCCCTTCCTGCTCTCCAGTGCAAACCTGTCTCTCGCCTCCTCCAGCCGACCTCCCTAGCAAACACTTGTCAGAAGTCTGGTTTGCACCTACCTCCACCCCCCACCCCCACCCCAAGAGAGCCCTGCGGAAACGGTGGCATCACCAGCCACGGTGGGGGGGCTCTGGAGGCTTTCAGCATTAGGGCAGCACCCTGACAAAGGAGCAGCTTGAAGTTAAGGACCCTTGGCCGCTGCCTCCGCGGAAGGCTTCCTGGCCATTCTTCTTTTGCAATAGGAGCCTATTGAGGACTGAGCCTTGTAAAATGTCTGCTGGAGAGCCAACACTTCACCTTCGGGGAGCGGGTTCGGGGAAGCCCCTGGCCCCGGGGAGAAATGAGGACCCCTTCTGTGGGCGCACAAAACGGCCCGGTACACGCCGGTGCCACTCTCGCGGCCAAGCCTCGGGCTGACACCATGCAGCACACGGCGCTACCCACAATGCACCGGCCCTCTCTGTCACACACAGGCACGCACACTCACCCCGGCTCCCGGAGGGAGCCCGGGCCCGGCCCGCGGGCGACCCGGCGCCGACCCCTTCAGCCATACACTTACCTGGAAGTTGCACCGGCCGCGGTCCCGCCCTGGCGCCCGCGGTGGGCTGGGGCCCGCCGCCCCGGCCGCGCGAGCGATC
>NW_005871378.1:240065-325212 GCF_000147115.1 Myotis lucifugus
CCTTAAGGTGTTTTCCGCCTCTTACCCCCCCGCAGCGAGTTCTTCCCCAAGTGGTCATGCTAATGAGGGGTACCCAGCGTGGTGAAGGCGGAGGAGGGAGTTGGCCTAGAGGCGGCGCGGCCCGGGGGAGGGGAGGAGGCGGGCACGACTGGGCGATCCGGATTGCGACGTCGACTTAAAGGATTTTCGGGACGGGTTGGGGAGGAGGAGGCAGGCAGCATGGCATCGTCCCAGGCACAGGGGCCCCTGCCACCCTGGGGTTCCCCGAGTGTGGAGCCCCGGGGCTGGATGAGCGGGCGCACGTACACTCGAGTTCCTCGACTTCGGGGAGTTCCTGTGCCCTGCAGCCAGCGGCGATAGGGAAGCCGGGGGCCGCAGCTGCCTGAGGCCCCGCCCTTCCCCGGGAGCTACTGCCTTCCTGACTGCATCCTGTGGTGGCCGTGGCCTCTTCCTTCCAGCCTGTCTGTCGCAGAAGCTCCTGGCACTGAGCCGAGCTTAGCCCAGGTGTACCCCTCCGCACCGCAGACACCCCTGGAAGCCCACCCGCTGCCCTACCCCAAAGGGCTCTTCGCCCGTCCCTCTTTGGTGGGCACTTCCCAGCACTATCATCCCCTAGGCCCCGGGGAGAAGCAATTTTATAGCCCTCTCCCCCCCGCCCCGCCCACCCGCCAGGGAAAGTTTCTTGAATGGTGACCTAACTGCCCCAAACAATTAGGAAGGTAAGCGGGACGCCATCATTCATCTCTAAGTAAAGGTAGCCAGAGCGGTCCTTAAAATCTCTGTTGGAGTGCCCTGCACTGCTCTCCCCGCCATCTCGGGAAATTGATCAGGCTCACCAGCCTTTGCCATTGCTTCTCAGACTTCGTTCCGGATTACCCCCTGCACCCCTTTTCAGTCGGAGCCTCTGGCTGCCCCCTAAACCTTCCGGTGGGTCCCACTGCCCACCCTGAAAGTGGAGGAGACAAATCACTTACCCCAAAATTATTTCTTGCTCCTCGTTTGACATAAACGGTTAGCAGGCTCTAATCCCACCCACTGATACTTGAAATACCTCTTTTGGGATTGGCATTTGTCCTGGGGCTTTCCCCTGAGAGGAGATGGTTAAATGGACTAATTCAGACTTTACAACACGCTGCCTTTTGGACAAGAACTAGCTCCCTACAGGGGAGATTAATTGGCGTCCCCTTCCTGGGGGCCAAGCTCAGGGCCTCCAGGGGAAAAAGACTAACTTCTCTGCCCAGCACAGATCCCACCTTTGCTCATCTCACCTCCTCTAAAGGCTTCCTTGAGGACAACCCTTTATTTGCTGAGACATTCATTAGGGTCCTGCCCATCCCAAGCAGCCCCACCGGGGTTTGGGGTCCCAGAGGGAAAAGCCCTGTGGGCAGCGAGAACTCTCCTCTTTCTTTGGTTGGCCCAGTGCCCATTGCAGACCCTCAGGACAACATACTCCAAAGCCCAGTGCTCGGCCGAGACACCCAGAAACAGACGGGCATGACAATGTGGCCCGCCTTTCAGAAGAAACACTGAGATGGGTATCTCGGTCCCGGTTTCTAACATTTGGTTTCAACCTCATGTCAGGGTTGCATACAGAATCCAAACAGCCAAGACCTCAAGCAAGTAGGTCACTTTCCGCCTGGAACCTCCCTCCCTAGAAGTTCTGTGCAATGATAGTTCTGAGCCACCAAGGACCCGAGGTTTAGAACTCGCAGGGTCATCCTTCAAATACCCAGTATGTGTTGGTGCTATGTGGCCAGCCCCAGGCACTTAGTTCAGAAAACCGCTCCTATAGGTTGAGCTACAATTGGTTCCTGGAATTGAGCAGAGGTTATTACCAGAGGGACACACCTGGAGGCACTGCCTGGGAAACAGATGGCCCCACCAGTCCCCCTCCCCCACCTTCCAGGGACCCACTCAGGGAAAAGCCCCAGGGTGGTGTAGAAGAGCATCGATATGCTAACATTTAAGCTTCTCTGGCCTGGGACCTACAGTTTTGTACTTTCTCCAGGTAAGAAGCCCCCTCCCCCAAGTAATTAGGAAAACAAAATATTTTCAAGCTTGCATTCACCAGCCAAAGCTAGGGTTTTCACATGCTAATTTCCAGGTCGGCTCAGGGCCCCACTCAGGCACCTCTCCTGCCCAATTGGTAGCAAGCTCTCCTCAATACCACACTTCCCAGCCTAAGGAAATCCGGGTACTCCCACCAGTTCCTGCTTCAGAAAGGCTTCTCCCTACTAACTTCACATTCCAACTCCACTTTTCTAACTTCCAAAGGTTTGCTCAAAAGCCTGGGGCCCACAGTGGGCCGTCCCACCCCCTGGGCGCCGGCCTTGATAAGGATCTACAGGAAAGGGGCGCAGACAAAGGAGCTCCACCTCAGCGCTCAGTCGCTCTGTGAGCTCTCCGAGTGACCTCAGCGAGGGGGGCCCAGCCTGGGGAATGACTTGGGAGGCAGAAGAAAGGAAGAAAAAAGGGAGAGCTGCGTCCCGGGGCCCTGGCTCCTTGATGAATGCCCCAGAGCGCTCGCGAAGCCTGACTCCGGGATCAATAGCGGGTGGCTTTTCTTGCGCGTGTTTGAACTCCTCCTGCTGTGAGCCCTGTTGAGGAGGGGCGGCCAATAAATCACAGCTCTGCAGCCAGGAAGGGAGGAGGGTGGAGGGAGGATGCTGCCCCAGCTGGGTTAGCCTGTCACGTGGAACCCACCTCGACAGGACCCACCAGGCCCTGGAGGGAGGGGACTGCTTCGGTTGGGTCTGGGGTGTGGGAGAAGCCCCCTCTAGGATGCCAGCTCACCTACAGAGGGATGGGGCTCCCAGACCCTGAACCAGCTGTGCAGGTCAGTACGGAGAAAAAGGGTAAAGCCACCTAGGATGTAGGTCACCCTGAGGTGGAAAGTGGCTCAGGGCTGGGTCGCCCCAGTGCAGAGCTTTGCGTGGTGGGAGGCCTAGGGGCACACAAAAGCCAAGCTCCCTCCCCTGAGACTGCAGACCAAGAGGTGGCTCTTGGGGCACTCGGTCTTCCTGGTTCAGGCCTTGCTCATTCAGTAGGTCTCAATAAGGAACCCAAGGACTCAGAGATGTCACCCGTGCAGTGCAGGCTCAAGCACTCACAGGGAGAGGGAGGTAGACAAGAAGGCCTTGGGCAGGTCTGTGGGTGAGTGTGACAGGCATGAGCTCAGGTCCTAGGCCATCCACCTTCAGACAACTGGTCCTTTTCAAAATGCATGGCAGGGAGCACAGGGCAGGAGTGGATGAAAGGACACATACAGGCCCCGGAGTGCGTCTCCCCGACAGCTCAGGCAGCGGCCCTGGTTGCTGACTCAGGGGCGCCGCTTCCAGGGACCTTTTTCTGGGGCTTCTGTCCTCTCACCTCTGAGGGGACCGGGCACAAACGCCTGTGTCTTTTGATAATGCTGTTCCCTCTGCCCTTTTCCTTCCACCGCCCTGGTCAACCGCCTCAATTCTGCCTGTCCAGGCACAGTTGAGGTTCAGCTCCTGGCCAAGGCAGGTGTCCCCCCAGGCCTCAGAACCCTGCCCACACACCGGGACAGCAGGGGGGCACACTCCTACTTGGGACACAGAGCTGGGCCCGAAGCCGGATCCAGGCCCCTGCTGGGTCCGGAATAACAGAACCCACGGTGACAGAGTGCTTGCTGGTTGCCAGGCTCGGGTCCAGGCACTTTCCAAGTATCAACATGCCGTCCTCACCAACAAGCCTCTCTGATAAGGTGTGATTATTGTTTCTACTCTAGAGACAACAACATCGAGGCACAGAGAGGTTTAGACCACCCGCCGCAGGATTTACGCTACCCAGCAATCGGACTGCAAGTGCACCGGTGACCATCGCACGCCATTTCCAAGGTGGGCTCTGCGGCCCAGAGCAGAGAGGCCGACACAGCCACACAGAGAGGGCTGTGCTGACAGTGATGCCCCTGACTCCTTTTACATCCTTTCCAGCACACATCGCGTGTCCTGAAATAATTCCTTTCCTTGTGCTTCTTTTGTGTTTAGTAACCACCTGGCATTTGGGGTTGGCTGGGACGCCACCTGAGGTGGGCTGGGGGACACGGTAGAGGAGACCCTCCTGGGTCCGCCTCGCCACTGCACCCCTCCCCTGTCCTGGATTGACCCACTACCGGGCCCTCATCCTCAGCTCAGCCTGCATTCCCAGAAGTCTGCATTTGGCTTCTGCCTAAATCTTATCATTTCACTAAGAAAACAGAACTCACCCCTGCCCCACACCTCCTTTCCGCACCTCAGAGAAGCCCTACAATTGCGAGGTGAGTGGGGACCCAGGAAAGCCTCCTGCCAGGCCGAAGGAGAGAGGACGGGGGAGGGAACCCAGGAACCAGGTACAAAATGGCCAGAGGTGGCTTCACTCTCCAAGAGCTGCCGCCTCTCCACGTGCTCAGCTGGGAAGGTGGCCACCCCCAAGGCTGTCTGCCCGTGCCACTGGGGTGCCCGCAGCCCCTCAGCCACCGGGATGTCATGTGGGCAGAGAAGCCGGCAAACGGGCTAGAGTGGATCAGGAAGGAACTGTCCATGTCCCCTGTGAACGAGCTGTGGAGGGAAGGGACGGGCCTGGGTTTGGAGTCGAGACTCAGGAAACAAGTGCTGACTAGCTGGTGCCCTGGACAAGTCACTCAGGCTTCCGGCGGCTCCGCCTCCTCATCTGTAACATGGGAGCGAGGACACCTAACACCAGGTCCTAGGGAGGACGAAAGGAGGTAACAGTGATGATTCTCCAGCGGTTGGGAGTGTGCTGTTGTGGGTGGAACTGTGTCCCCCAAAGGTGTTGAAGTCCTGTGACTGTGACATTATTTGAAAATAGGATGAGGCCGTTGGGGTGGCCCTTGATCCCATATGACTGGTGGACTTATAAAAAGCAGAAACTTGGACAGAGAGAGAGAGAGAGAGAGAGAGAGAGAGAGAGAGAGAGACATGCACACAGGGAGAATGTCGCGTGAAGAGCCACATGTCAGCCTGGAACAGACCCTTCCTACAGCCATCAGAGGGGGCATGGCCGGGCCAATACCACACCCTGATCTTGGACGTCTGGCCCCCAGAACTGTGAGACGTATGTTTCTGTGGTTTAAGGTCTGTGAGTCTTTGTCACGGCAGCCCCAGCAATGAATACCCACGGTGACGCTGTGACACGGAAGTTGCAGCACATTATCCTCGGCTCCTATCCCTTCCTCCAGCGGCTCCGGCTCGCTCAGTGCAAAACCCGAGTACTCATGGCCCACAAGACCCCGGTGACCTGGCCCTCACCCTCCCTGACCTGTTTCCTCCCCCGGTTACTCTGCTCCCGCCTTGCTGCCCCTCTGGCTGCCGCTGCCCCAGATGCACCCTCAGGGGTTTGCCGGCAGCTCTTCTCCAGGTCCCAGGCTCCTCCTGCCTCCTGCAGGCTTTCGCTAGGTGACCCCTTCTTGGGGAAGCCCTCCTCAGCCACACTGGCCCACCCTTCTGCAACTCATCCTTGACTTGGCTCTCCCTTCACACTTATGACTGGTGTATGTGAATTACTCCTCTCGTTCCCTCTGTCTTCCTTCCAGAAGGCAAGCTCCCTGTCGACGGTGACTTTTGTCCCTTCTGTACAGATTATTTCGACAGCACCTGGAATGTGCCAGGCAGATGTGTGCTATTTGCTGCCTGAATGAGTGAGGGGGTCAGGAACGAATGAGTGAGCAGCAGGGTCTGTGAGCCCTGCCTCCCCTGCCCGCCCACCCAGAGCCCAGGTCCCCAGCCTGCTGTGTGGAAGAACATGGCTGTTTCTCAGTGGAGGCAGCCTGCTCAGACAGGAAGCTCGGGCCGGCTAACAAAGGGGCTGCCGGAGGTGGTGGGAGCGCAACACCCAGGCCTCTAATGAATCTTTCCCCATTGATTTCTGGAGTCGCCTTTGAAGGCCAGGGACAGCAAGGCAGCTCGAATGTCCATGCCTCAGCAGTCCTGGGGTTTTATTGCTTCTCCCAGGACTCAGCTTTGACAGGGGCTTCCGGATGGCCCCGGGGTTGGACTGACATAAGCTCCCTGCAGTTGGAAAGGCAATTTCCTTTCCTGTTGAAGCTGTCTGTCTGTCTGTCTCACTGCCTGGCTGTGCAGCACACCTCCCATCTGGGCTGGGGCAGCAGAATTCCACTCCTGATTCTCCCCAGACAAAGGCTTGTGCAGGCCCAGGAGGATGCCGTCCACTTTGCAGAGGGAGAAATGGGCTCAGCAGGGAGCGGGGGATGGAGGGAGGGAGGATTTAAGGCCACACACACAGTCTGACCCAGAGCTGAGTGCAGGCTCGGGGCCACACTGGGGTCGAGTGGTTGCTGGAGCCCAGCATCTGACCCACTGTGCCCCCAATCTTGGCAGGGCCTGTTGTGTCCAGCACTTTCCCCTACAGAGCCTCTACTCGCTTTGGGGTGCTACGGTTGGTACGAGCAGAGGAAGGGTGGTTGAGAAGCACGCCGAAGCACCTCAGTATGTTCTGGGCAGCAGTAGATAGAAGCCGTACAAACGTCCTAAGCCCATTACAGCTCATCAGGAACCCGACATCACCAGGGGCACTCCCCTCCCTCCTCTCTTGACAGTGAGATGCCTGCTCACTCCCAGCCTCTTGCTCCCAGCCCCTGGAAGCCCAGGGATCCAGTGGCTTCCTTTACTCCCCAGTGTGGTCCCAGGTGTCCCCCACTCCCTGGGGCTTTGGACTTGAGCAGACAGGCCATGTAGGAATGTCTGTCTGGGGAAAATCCAAAGTGGCCGCCAGGGCAGGGCAAGGAGTGGGAGGCCTGATGTTGCAATCAGGATCTGCAGAGCTGAACTTGGCAGGTGGGAACAGCACACTCCTCTGCCTGACGCCAAGTGCCCAACTGAGATAGACTCTGCCTGGGAGAGAGACTTGGGGGCTTGCTGTGTGACCAAGAGCAGGTCACTGTCTCTCTCTGGGCCATAGCTACCCCCCCCCCCACCCCCAGTGACGACATCTAGTGCAGGTGCTGGATCAAAATTGCTGCTAAGGGCACTGGTCTCTCCAACTCCGGCTGAGAAAGCCCCAAGAAGTGTCACTACTGAGCTGACCACCACTGATTTCCTATAGAGACCAGAGCAGGCCAGACAAGATGCCTACAACATATGTAGTCCTCTTAAGGCAAAGAAGCCAATTCCAAAGTAGAGGGCCCATTATGCTCCCATTCTTGTCCATTTACTGGCATCTGTAGGCGTATCATTTTTGGTGCCCTATGAATTCCATAAGTGGCAGGGATTTTGTCTGTTTTGATCACTGCTATATCCTCAGTGGCTCTGTACCCAGCACATAGTAGGTACTCAACAAATATTTGTTGAATAATGGTTATTCACCAAGTTATCTTATGGTAGTGGGATTTCAGCTATTCTTTACTTTCTTTATAATTTTCTTAATTGTTTACAAGGAGTATGTATTATTTTTGTGATTAGAAATAAACACCCCATGAAACCACTTTCATTTTCGAGTTAAGTGAATGCAAAGTTAAGACTTTCCCCCCAAAAAAGGTGCTGTGCACCATCTTCAGAAGCACTAACTCGAGAGTCAAGCATAGAACGACTCCGCGTAACCAAGTGTTCTTCAAGGCCCAGCCTGTGGGTGGCCTGAGCATGACGTGGGCAGCAGGCATTCTTTCCCTCTCCACATGGCACAATTCCATCCCAGCAGTCTCTTGTCTGGACCCCTGAAATAGCCTCCAAACGGTTTTCCTGGCCTCTGACCCCTAGGTTCCTCCTCTACCTGCTGAGCCTTTCTAAAAGACAAATCTGATCATGTCACTCCCTTGTCTAAAACCATCCATGGCTCCCCAGTACTCTCAGAATCAAGTTTCAAATTCAAGTTTGAGTTCCTTAGGCATTCAAGGCCCTGGAAGTCTCATGCATAGTTTCTGAAAGGGACCTTTTGCAACCCTCAACCTGGGTTGCTCCTGTCTGGGTGCCTCCAAAAAGGTCCTTACAGGCATTTATAATCCCTGGTTTGCTCACCTTCACTGGAGGCAGGCTCTCCCTCAAAACCTACTGCCAATCATAGTTGAACAGTGTCTGGGTGCCAGCATGCAGCTGGGAAGGGAAACTGCCACAAATCCCTCAATCTGGGGGCCTTTCCAAGGGGATGAGGAGCCAGATACCCTTGATGAATTGAAAGGCAGGGCAAGCCATGGCCAGCATCGTGGACTGGGGCTCTTAAGAAGGAAAAAAAATCAGCCTGGGATCGTGGACTGGGGCTCTTAAGAAGGAAAAAAAATCAGCCCTGGGATCTCAGCCCTTAGGATGCTATGGTTGGGGCCAAGCAGTACTGCCTCTTCACTGCCTCAGTTTCCCCATTTGGGATGCAGGCAGTATTCTGGGATGCATGGTAGAAAGCTGCAGCCCTGGGAACACTGGTCCCCCTCAGCAAGGGGAGCCCATGCCCCCCTCGGGCCCCAGACAGACCCGGGAGTGCGGTGTGTAATTGAATTTGGCCTAATTACCTAATTGCACTGAGGAACAACCAGGACTGACAGAGACCTCGGATGGTGGGAAGCAGGAGCCAAGAGGCAGTCCCCAGATTGCCTAGGTAGGCATTCAGGGAAGCAGTGCCAGGAACTAGCACCTTCATGTCCCTTAACCCCCAGGTGGCTTGGAACCCTGGTGTCACTGTTCCCATTCTAAAGGTGAGGAAACTGAGGTTCAGAGGGAAGCATGTTGCACAAGGGACACCAAGTCAGAGATGTAGAGAGGAAATATGAACCCACATTCCTTCTGCACCTGGGGCCTTTGCACATGCTGTTCCCTCTGCCTGGAATGCCTTTCTCCAGCCTCCTCTCTGGGCATATTTTCTCCTTGCAGCCTTCCTGCTAAGGTCATTTCCTCAAGAAAGCCTTCTCTAAGCTCCCAGGCTCATGCCCCCCGCCCCCCTACCTGTCTTTGTAGAAGCCATCAATGATTACATCATCAGGAATCCGTCACCACCCGGTGCACTCCCCTCCTTTTTCCGGACAGTGCTGAGTGAGCTCCCAGGCTCCTGGTCCCCTCCACCTGCCTTTGCAGAACCCACCAAGGATTACATCACGGGCGAAGGGCACTTGTTCCAAGTCTGGAGCTCCTGGAGGACAAGGGCTACAGCCGCCTCGCTCACACTGCCCAGCATCCAGCACAGGCCCAGGGCACCGTGGTGCTCACACCTGTTTGCTGAATGAGCGGCTGAATAACCTGTGCCTTCCGGGCCTTTTCCAGACACAGTCAATTGGTTTTCTGCCACCTCTGGCCTGAGTCTTGGGGGTGAGGGTCTCATCTACAAGAAGTACTGCACCTGGGGCTCTGCCAGGAGTCCCTCAGTGTCAGGGGAGCTAGAGTGATGCTGCAGGGCAGACACACCCTCCGGACAACCGGCCCCCAGAGTGGATGGGCAGGAGGTCCACTCTGAGGCCCTGAGCTGGGGCTGCAGATACAAGATCCCACTGTTGGGGGGTAAAGGGACAGGCCCAGGGTCACTCAGCTTGCCAAGAGCCAGAGCTGGAAGCCAGGCCTGGCCAAATCTGGGACCTGGCCTCACTGTGCCTCACTGAGCTGTGAGCGAATGAACAAGGCTAACTTACAGAAGGTCAAGTACTTTAATCCAAAGAAAACCATGTGAATGGTGGGATTTCAGGGCTCATGAGATAAGGCAGGACAGAGGCAGTTGCCCACTGGGCTAATTCACAAGGCAGCTCTGCTCCCAGAATGCATTAGGCCTCCATTCATCCAGGACTCGGGCTTGTCAAGCCTCTGGCCTCCTGCCTCCTTTTGAGAGGTGGTCTGACCTGGCACCCAAGTGTGTGGGTCTGGAGCGGGACTGCCTGGGTCTAATTCTAGCCCTGCCACTTGCTGGCTGTGTGGCCTTAAGCGAGTAATTAACCTCTCTGAGTATCAGTTTTTTCTTAATATCTTTGTAAAGATGGACCAGGTTAAGGATTCAATACAAGTTAACTCCTTAATTGATTAGGTGTAGTAGTAGAATAATGGGAGTATTAGAAGTTTAGCATGGCAGTATTAATAACGGTAGCATCAGAGTAACCGTAGCGGCCCTGGGAGTACCAGTACTGGTAGTATTGGGAAGAGTATTCGTGGTGTTTTATCATGCCAGCCCCATCCAGGTACAATCAGGGACACTGGGATGACGGCTCCCTCTCTCTGTGCCAAGCTCCTCTCAGATAAAAGTAGGGGGTTGGGCCCGGTGATCCTGAAAGGCCCCCTGCACTCTGACCTCCACGCCAGAGAGTAATAGTTGCAATAAAAACAATACCACTATCGATACTTACTATTTATGCTTATCATAGGCCTTGTGTTCTCCCAAAGGCACTGTCCTCCTGCTTCCCCTTCCTCTCCAGCACAGAGCACCCTCCTCCCCAACCCAGCCTTCTTTCCTCTCACAGCTGATTTTTTTGGTGGGATGTATTCTCTACCTAATGGTTTCACCTCAGCGGCTGGATGTGGCAAATGGACACTGAGTTTTCACACCATGCAGGGCACAGCTTCCCCCACATCATCCCATGTAATCCTCAACACCAACAACCCTAGGAGGGAGGTATGGTTAGCCCCATTTCCTGCCACAGCTAAAGCTCAGAGAGGTGGTGTCCGTGACCTACAGCCACACAGCATGAAAGCAGGGGAGCAGCATGCAAGCCCAGTGTGGCCTACCTCCATGGCTGGATACTTGCCATGCAGGTGCTTACTACACTTTAACGGGTCCTGCCCTCCCCAGCCCCAGCCCCACTCAGGTGCTCCTCAGCCCCAGTTCTCCCCTGCTGAGAGGGCATGAGGTCTCTGTGTGTTCAAGGAAGATGACATAGTCTCATGGACTCTACAGACAGACCCTTCCTCCTCCCATCAGCACGGCCCACCTGTCTCTGCCTTGGTCCTCAAGACTGAAGTCCCTGCTTCCACGGCCACCTGAGAGCCAGCGGCAGTCACAGCTGGACTGGTCAGCGCTGGGTCTCAAACAAGAGGTGGTCAGTGATGTAAAAAACCTCTGGAGTTTTCTTGCCGAACTGGAAGCCCTGCTAGTTCTGGGCATGTGTCTCTGTGTGGTCTCAGGTGGTCCCCTGCACAGAGGCTGCCCTGCTGGGGGCGCTGGATCCCCCAGAGCCAGCCAGGGCCTTCCTCCTGGATGCCACCGCTCCTGTGTCAGCTCCTGGCTGTGAGCACGTGGGGGTCTGTGACACTGAGCTGAGGCCGCCTTTTCTGCACAAGGGGAGACCCCCGGACCCCAGAGCCCAGCCTTGATGGACCAGGACAAGAGTGCCTTGGAGGAAACAGACCCTCCCCTGCAAGGCCACCTCCACACCCCCTGTCCTCTCTCTCTAGAGGGGCAGTGCCTGTCCTCCTCTCTTCTTGCTTTTTCTCTCTCTCAGTTCTCTCTCCATTTGGGGTGGGAGGAGAAGAACCAGATGCAGAAGCCCTGTCCCCCAGGGGTGGCACACCAGTCTTCCCCCGGAGACCACCCAAGAGCCTCACTTCCACAGCGGCTCACAGCCAAGCAGCCGGCGATCTGGCCACACTTCCCTGCACTCGGCTTCCCCACAGAGCACCACAGCACACCCATTTCCTGCCTGCTGCCTGCACGGGGAGGGCGCGCTCCCATCTTCTCTCTCCCAAGCTCCATCTCACAGACGTGAGCCGTGAGCCCTTCACACAGGGGGCCCCTGCCTCCCGGCCTCCGGGCAGACGCTTAATTGGGAGGAAGTGATTCTAAACATCTGGGGTGCACATCTGAGAGTGGGCTCAAGACCACACGGAGCCTGGAGGAAATGGCAATACAGGCAATTATGTCACTTCCTCAGCTGAGGGTGCTCAGGAGGGGGCAGCACCAAACGGCAGCAGGCATTTCGGGGGCACCGTCCAGGCCTGGGCTGGGGCAGATCGGGTACATCTGTGGACAGTGAGCCTGGGCCCCAGGGCAGAGGATGCAGGGGACTCCAGGCAGAGCTGAGCTGCAGTCCCCAGAGGAAAGGGGAGACAAAGGCAATGAAGGCAAGAGAAGGAAAGAGAGGGAGGGATAGAGGGGGAGAAGAAAGGGGGCAGGAGAGGGAGAGAGGGAGAGAGGGGAGGGAGGAGGGGAACAAGGAGCGGGAGGGGAAGAGAGGGAAGGGCAGAGGCAGAGGACTATTTTGCTCAGCTTACAGAGGCCTCAGGCTTCCAGGACACGGAGCTGCCGGGCAGCCAACCCACCAGGAGGCAGAGGGACCCTGTCCTGACCCTGCTGAGCCCCCGGGCATGGCCGTCACTTTCTGAGCTCCCGTTTCCATGTCTGGAAAAGGGGCCAGAGCTCTCCCGGAGGGGGAGTCAGGGGCTCTCCTACGTGAGGTGACGGTGGATCGGGCTATCCCTGCCCTGACCCTCAGTTTTCCAACCCTTCGGGGCTGGGAGCTTCCTGCTGGGAGTGGCTGGCCCAGGAGGTTCCCCTCTTCTTCAGCCCCCCTTTGCTCATGTGGGTCTGCTGACTTTATGCTTTCCCTAAGCACACCCAGGTCCGTGAGCTCCTGGAGGGTTCCCTAAGTGCCAATCACCACGTCGGCATATAAATGAGTGCCCGGGCTGCACTGTGGAAGGGTGAAGTCCTTTATCCTTTGCACCGAGTTTCGCTGGCGTTATAATTATGTGCCTGTTTCAAAGGCAGACTCCTAATCCCCTGCCCCCCGCCCCCAGTAATTCCTGTTTCCTGCTGTAGACAATGGTGCTCTTCATCCCAAACAGGTGAAACTGGGTCCTTTGGAATGATCTACAGGAGCCCAGCCCCAGGCACCGGTTCCCACCTGGCCAGCCTCAACAAGCCAGGAAATGCGCCTAGGAATATAAGGAAGCCACTGATAACAAATAGCTCCTCAAGGAAAGCCATTGGCCAGAGGCCCCGAGCTCTGGGATCTGCTCCTCTCTGGGCCCAGGAATAGCAGACTTGGCCTAGGTGGCCATGCTTCCTTCCAGCCACCTGCCTGGCCACCACCCTGTCTCCAGCGAGGAGAATTACCACCGTGCAGGGCTTCCACTGCAAAACACAAACACCTGGTTGCCTGGGCAGCACCTTGCCAGGGTGATGTGATCCAGATGGTCCCTTGAGAGGCAGATGGGTTGCCACGGAAACAGAATCCCTGCCTCTCCAGCCAGGAGACTCGGATTTTAGATGGGCTGGACCCCAAGCTTAGAGAAGTGAAGTGATTTGCATAAAGCCACACAGCAAGTATAGATCTAAGAGCCTGTATGGCAAGGCAGGATTTCAGAATCAGAACAATTAGGCACGAAGCCCTTTTGAGATGGCAGCTGGTGCTAAGTACTTTGTACCCATTCTTTTGCGAGAGGCTGGGAGGCTTGGCCGCGGTCACATGTGCCATGGAAGTGATGGAGCTAAGCTGCGACCAGTCAGCCTGATCCTGAAACCTGAGCTTGGACCCCTGTCCCATGCTGCCCCCAGGTTGTGCATGTCCTGAGACCAGCCCCATCCTAGTAGACCTCACGAGGGCCACCAGAAGTGTGGAGGTCAGCCAAGCTGGGGCCCGCAGGCTGAGACCCACAGTTTCCAGAAGACGGAGCAAGTATTTGGAGTTGGGGCAGGCCCTTCCATCCGGTCCACACCCTTCCGTCCTCATTCTCTTGCTTCTTGCCTCCTCTTCAGTCGGCCACGCATAAAGCCACCCATTCAGAGCCATCTACTCATTCATTCCTTGCCCTCTTACACAAAGGATTTGAGTTGCTTTAGAAAGTTAGGAAGTCTCTCTGTGTGCCAGTTTTCCAATCTATAAAATGGGTTGGGCCATTGTGTCAGCGCTGATGTTCGTTACATATCCAGCCAGTGCTTGGCATGAAGAAGGAGCTCAATAGACAGCACTTTAAACGTGACTTTCTCTCTTGAAGGAATCTTGGGAAGGGTTGCTGGGAGACTTGGTGAGACACAGGCCCTCAAATCTCCCCAGCCCAAGGCACAGACAGGTGCTGCTTGCCCTGTGCAGCCTCCCGCAGCTCTCCTCTCCTCTCCTCTCCTCTCCTCTCCTCTCCTCTCCTCTCCTCTCCTCTCCTCTCCTCTCCTCTCCTCTCCTCTCCTCCCTCCTCTGCTTGGGAGAAAGGAGGTGCTCTTACCCCCACTGAGCCTCTGTTGTCCTGGAGACAGCCTTGGGCTCTGGCCTGGAGCCTCAGGAAGGGGCTGTGCCCTGCCCGAGTTAATAGGACCCACTCCTCTACTCACTTGGAGATGAATGTGGTTGGTATTTACGTTGGCCCTACCTACCCACACAAGTTCCATATTTTCCAAACTTCACACCACGGCACAGCATCAGGCACAGGGTTTTCAGCTGCCTCCAGGTAGGACGGGCATCCTGAGGAAGTCTGAGTGCCAATATGTGGGAATAAGATGGCTAACATGTATACAGCACTTACTAGACACCAGGCCTTATTCTAAGCCTGTATATACGTTAACTATGATGTAGGCATTATTATTATCACCTTTTATCAAATGAGGTGACCGTGGAGAGAAGTTCAGTGACTTTTCCGAGGTCACACGGCTGACAGGTGAAGGGCTGGGTGGGACTCCGGGCTTTTAATTACTGCTCCTCTCTATGAAACAGATGAAGGGTTTCTGGAAAATAGATTTGAAACTGGGGCCGACCAGGAAATGCGGCAGTAAGAGCTGACATGTACTGCATGTTCACTTTGTGGCAGGCTCCACCACTCACCACTTGGGGCTGTGAATACTGAATGAGCTCAAAGATGGGTGGGTGCTTAACCCACCAACAAGGACAAATCTCATCAAATACTGTACTTAATGTTTCCACCTCCGGCCCTGGCTGCGTAGCTCAGTTGGTTAGAGTGTCATCCTGATACATCAAGTTTGCAGGTTCGATCCCCGGTTAGAACACATACAAGAATCAACCAATGAATGCATAAATAAATGGAACAACAAATTGATGTCCTTATCTCTCTCTCTCTCTCCCTCTTTCTTCCCCTTCCTATCTCTCTCGCAAAAAAAAAACACACCAAAAAACTTGCCTGGCCAGTGTGGCCCAGTGGTTGAGAGCGTCAACCTATGAACCAGGAGGTCACAGTTCGATTCCCCATCAGGGCACATGCCGAGGGTTGCAGGATCGATTCCCCAGTAGGGGGCTTGCAGGAGGCAGCCGATCAATGATTCTCTCTCATCATTGATGTTTCTATCTCTTGCTCCATCTCCCTTCCTCTCTGAAGTAGATTAAAAAAAACAAAAAACTCCCCCTGAAAGCATTTCAGGTAATCATGACAAGCTGGCCTGAGCCATTACCATCCTTTTCCAGGATTTCATGTCAACGTGCTCAGTAAAGGGCAGCTTATGGCCTCAGGGTCAGATAGTCTTGTTTGAATCACAATTCCTGCTCTTTGCAGCCAAGTGGCCTTGGTTAAATTACCCACTCTACCTAAAGCCCATTTCCTCCTCTGGGAAAAGAGGAGTCATGGGTCTGGGATCACGTGGGATAAGTGAGTTCATGGATGCTCCACATGGTGCCTGGTTCTGGAAAAATGCTGATCAAACATTTACTGTCACCATCAGATTTCTTTCCTAATCCAAATGCCCTGGCCCTGGAAGTCTAAACAGGCAAGACTGATGACACCTGCCCATCGTTAATTCCTGCCTGCCTGTCTCACCCAGAAAGTATTTACAAGGCTGTGGCTTGCAGTGCTTGCTTAAAAAGTTCCAGAACCACCACACCCACTTTCTGCCAAGTCCCTGCTCCATTTCACTCTCACACCCTCGAATCCCACGAAATCCCTCCTCTGGGGTGAGAATGCTAAGCTCCATCTTAAAACCAAGGCTCTGGCTCCCTTAATCCTCTTACCTGGCTCTTTGCTCTGTGGAATTAATTGCTGCCAATGGCTTTATTCACTTCGTAGGGGCAGCCATGGCACCTGCAGGGCAGCCTGGGTCGGAGGGGACTGCTTTGGCAGGACCTTTGTCCCGATGCCCCTTTGGCCTAGGCAGCCGAAGGCAGCACGGTGGCTGCAGGTGGCAACCTGGGTGCCTGTAGGGTGATAACCCTGTGGCCCTGCATCTCCCCAGAGGTTGTCAGCCTCGGGGGACACCTGCAGAGAAGCAGGAGAGCCAGAGTTCTAGTCCCTCTTCTGCCCCTGCCCAGGCCACCTCCCCATCCCTCAGAGCCTCCATCTCCTTATCTTTCAGTGGGAATCAGCCTGTCTTGGGTTCTCATGGAACTGGACAAGGAAGGCCGTGTCAAAGGCTGTGCTGGGTGCAGGATGGCTGTCATTTCTCCCCTACAGAATGGGGCATTCGTTGATTTCAAGCCCTGAGAGTGGAGACTGTGTGTGGTGCCTTTATATGTATTCGTAGCCCCTGTGCTCGGTGCAGAGTGGGCCTGGCACAAGACGCTAATCATTCCTTGTCCTAAAAATTTCTTCTTTTAAAAAATTATTTTTAATTGAATTTATTGGGGTGGACATTGGTTAATAAAATCATACAGGCTTCAGGTATACAATTCTACATCATCTGTATATTGTAGTGTGTGTTTACAACCCCAAGTGGGAGAACATATTGGCTGATACGTCTGATAAGGGCTTAATATCTAAAATTTATAAGGAACTTATAAAACTCGACACCAAACAAACAAATAATCCAAAAGAAATGGGCAAAGGACCTGAACAGACACTTCTCCAAAGAGGACATACAGACGATGAAAGGATGCTCATCGTGACTCATCATCCCCTAGGCCACACCTGTCGGAATGGCTGCCACCAATAGACCAACAAACAAGTGTTGGTGAGGATGTAGAGACAACTCCCTTTTAATATTTTTTGATTTTGAGAGGCATTCTCATGTCCGTGACCTCATCACACTTCCTGTTGCTGTGAAGGTGGAGAAATGGTGTAGATGCATTAGACTGGAAGAAACTGATGTTGGACAGGGCACCGCCGCCCAGGGGAGACGGAGGTAGAGTGTCCCCCAGACCCCCATGGCTTCATCACTTCTGTCCTCTGAGTGAGGCACCTTCAGGTGTGGCCTAGGGGATGTGGCCCCCGAGACGGCGTGGGTGGCCGTGGGACCCAGTGAGGAAACCACCATCACGCCAGCTCTCCTCCCGTGCCCAGGATGCTGCTATTTCAAGGAGGGGAGTCTCATTCCTAAAGCCCGTCATGCTTTTAACGGGCAGAAAGCTGGCCCAGGCTCTAGCTGCGGAACTGGAACCTGTAGCTAAACCCAACACAGGGTGGTCTCTGTTGTCGTTAATTTGACAGTGTCTGGGGCAAGGGACACTGGTCTGCCAGTTGTGGTAGTGATGTAAGATAGAGAGTTTCCTTTAAAAATGCCCATCTTGAGGTCAAAACGAGCGAGAAACAATATGAGAATACGACCCTAATACGAGTGGGACTGGGCAGCGGCGGGAAGGAGGCTGGGATGCAGTGACTGGTGCTGGGAGGGCCTCTGCTGCTGGAGCCCAGGGGCCTCCTCACGCCCGCTGCTCACGGTGCGCGTGACTCAGCCATGGCGCTTCCACGCCCCAACCCCACGCAGCCCTCAATCCACAGTGGACGCCCGACGCTGGATCAACGCCTCCTCGTCCCTGCCTCTCAGACTGAGGAGGCCACGTCCTACTCAGTCTCCCAGAGCTCCTTGCAGGCCCCACAGCAGGTACTTGTTTAACCACACGTTTCACCAGCCCCCCCACCCCCATCTCTTTTCCCTGCTTCTCTACCAGTGTTTTCTGGGACCCCCCTGAATAAGTCTCGTCGCAGGGTCTGCATCTGGTGGAACCTAAACTCAGACACATCATTTCATTGGGGGCTCCTCCAGCAACCTTGCCTTTCCCTACCATGTGCCTCATCGATCCCTCCCGTCCCTCGAAAACCCCTGTTCCAATCCTGGGGCCAGGGCGAGGATCCCCGAGTGCAGGTAAGAGAGGCAGCCCCATGTCGAGAGGCTTCTGCACCACCTGTCAGGACCCCCAGGCACCCCCGCCAGGGGCGGATGTCTAACTCGGCCACCCATCCTCACTTAGGACGGGTCTGGACAGCAGACATGCAGCAGCTGGGCCTCGGCAGCACTGCCCCTGCACAGCCCGGCTCCGTGGGGGAGCCAGCGATGAGCTAATCCTGCAGCAGACGTGGAGACAGGAAGAGCAGCCTCCCCGCGAGCAGAGGCCTGCCCCGGGCTCTGGGGAGCCAGAGAGGCCGGCACTGGGAAAACTGCTGAGCCGGCCCGCAGACAAGGGCGCTCTTGTCTCCCCCGCCCTTGCCAACTCCAGCCAAACTCAGGAAGAACCCACAACGACCTTCGCTGCTTCTGCTTAAAAACAGAACCCGTGCTCCCTGAGAAAATGTGCGGAATCGAGTCGCCCCCACCCGACCTGAGAGATTCAATATTTGTAGGTAGACGTTTGGGTATATCCCCTCCGTTTTCTGTTTCCTGTGCCTACATAAATATATGTCTTCTATGTATTCGTACCTGGTTGAGGTCATACAGAACATCCCCTTTTGTTCCCTTCTGAAAAAACGGACGTCATAAGCATTTCCACATGGCAATGATTCTTGGGAGAGCTCGTTTGCAATGGCTGCGGAGTGGCCAGTGAAATACTCAGCTCCCTTTTCTGGGGACTTAAGCTCTTTCTAAATATGCCTCCTCTCATCCTTCCATGGCACTGCGCCCTCCTGGCTGTTCACGCCGGACACCCCAGGGACCATCACAGCCACCCCTCCCCCCAATTCCTTAGCCTGGGAACCATGTGTCCACAAACCCTCCGTCACATGGGCTCCTCCCACTGTTCTTTTTCTCCAAAAGGCCACTGGATCCCAGGCCTCAGCCCTCAGGGAGCTGGGGGAGGGGAGGAGAGCCAGGGGCTACTGGCCCAGGACAACCTACCCCACCTGCTTGCTCAAGGTCACTCAGAGGTCCAAGTCCTGCTTCCAGCCCTGGGAAGCCATGTGACCTGGGTCTGTCTCTTCCCTGTTGGAGCCTCAGTTTCCTCCTCTATAAAATGGGCATGCTGTTCAGAACCCCCGAGGCCTCTCTCCAACTGAACTGGCAGGGGGTGAGCGCGTGAAAGGTTTGGTCCATTAAACAGGGCTGATTGCAAGTCCGTTCCCAGGGGCCCGGCGATAAAGTCCAGAGTCCTTTCCTGAGCAGGACCTGCCTGCAGTGCAGGGGCCGGGGCAGGAGGAAGGCAGGCAGGTCCCTCCCCCACATCCCAGCTCTGCGGAGCTCACATGAGGAGGGGTGGGGGCTGATGTGCAGGAGGAAGTCTGTCCCTGGCCTTGACAAGGCGCCCAACCAGGCGGCCTGGCATTTCAAGGGCAAGGGAGGGCCGGCCTGCCCACTGTCTCTGGGAGAGCCGCAGGCGTTAACAAATCCCCTGCAATTTGCACCCACCAATCCCGCCTGCTCGCCGGGCAGCCGCAAGCCGTTTTTCACGCAGAGCTGCGCACAGCTTTGTCTTAGAGAGACAGATCTGGCAGGGTGTTCCTGAATGAGGCCATTTGTCCTCCCTGGTGATGGTGACGGGAAGGCGGCTGGCTGTGTGCTCTGGGGTGGACAAGAGGTGGGGGGGGGGGATAGGGAGGCCATGGGGGATGTGTGAAGGGGGAGATAGGCCACCTCGTTCAGCCAGGTGGGAGCAAGGGTTGTTTTCAAAGACAGAGGGTTTGTAACCCACCTTCTCCTGCTTAAGGAGCCTGGGGAGAGGTGGTGAACTGACCTGGCTGGCCCCCAATGCCTGTGCCCTGGTCCACCCCAACCATCTGAAGGAGGCAGGACTCTCACCGTGGGGCCCGGGTCTGTCTCTGAGCCCTGGGACTACTGTGGAAGCCCCTGGAGCTGAGGGCTCCAGGTCGGACAGAGACCTGTGTGGGCCCCTCCTGCGTGGTTCCCAGGCCAGGAGGAGCAAGGCAGGGCCCACCACATCCTGATTCTTCACCTCCCTGGCTGGCTAGGGCCCAGGGCGTGTCTCGGTCGCCTTCCCAGGGTCTGCTGCCACTCCCCTGGGCGCTGTCAACACATCAGAGAAACGGGAGCAAGCAGATGCTGGTCAACACAAGCAAGCGACCCACTTTGTGGGGCTTCCCTCCTGGTCCAGGGCTCAGGCTGTGTTGGGAGGTGAGGGTGTGCTTGGAATAGAGGTGGGAAACGCACATGCCCACAGGGCCTGGGTGTGTCCAACTGTGGGAAATGCTCAGTGGGTGACAATGGGGGAGCATGGCACTCCTGCGGCGGGTCAGCCACCACCAGCGAGTCGTGGGTTCAAGGTCCCCACTGAAAAGCAGGCATGTGACTGGACAGTGAAGAGCCAACGTAGGCAGCTAACCTGCGGTAGGACCTCAGACGTCGGTGGACCACCTCCAGCTCACGGCGGGTGATTGACAGCCACCCTCTCCACTGCTCACTAGGAAGGTTGAGCTCCTCTCCTTGGGTTTCAGGGGCTGCCTCTTTAACCCCCCCACTCTCCTGAGTTCTCTGCTCCCTTGTCCTTACTTCTCTAGGCACGTACAGGCTGCCTCTCTCAGGATGCTGCCCGGACACCCTGGCAGCCCCTACCTGCTGCTCTCTCCACACTTTCCACTCGGCCACCAGCCCGTGCCTTGCATTTCCCAGATGAGAGCGAGCCCAGTCATCACTGACCTGTCCCAGGGAGACAGGCAGGGCACGAGGACACGCCCCTGCACCCTAGCCTCTCGTCCAGGCTCTGTCTGCCTTGCTGTGACCAGGGGCAGTCCCCCTTCTCTGGGCCCGGGCTCCCATCCTTTGGCTTCTGGCATTCCTATTATTTTAACATGCTGCTGGGCTGCTTACAGAGGTCAGCTGAGGGGACACAGGCATTCAAGCGTGGACAGTAGCTGAGGCACGCAGAGGGCTCCTGGGGACCTCGGAGGTGGTGACTGCTCGGTGCTTGGCGCCCACGGAGCCAGCAGGCATGGGCCCGCTCAAGTGCCGAGGAGGCTGACATTTCTGTGCTGCCTGCCAAGTTGCTGCGGGCTGGCACACAGTGGCAGTGGGGGTGGGTGGGCATGCTGCAGTCCTGGGGGACAGGCCAGGTGACCTTCCGTACTAAGGCAGAGGAGGGAGCAGCTTGGCCCCCAAGGACCTTGCCAGGGAGGAGGCTCCTGCCCGCCGCGTGTGCGCCTGCTCCTGTGTGCGAGCGTCAGGCTAAAGGCTGCACCAGAACAAAGAGCTGGGGGCTGGGTATCTGAGGGGCCCACGTGGAGACGCCTGACTTGGCGGTTTGCTGCAGTGTCTGCTCTCTCTCTCTCTCTCTCTCTCTCTCTCTCTCTCTCTCTCTCTCTCGCTCTCTCTCACACACACACACTCACACACGAAGAGCACTGCCCCCAGGCCTGAGCTCCAGCTCCAGAGCCCACCAATGCTGGCGAGCACAGCCAGCCCAGCCCAGCGCCATCCCTCCTGACAAAGCACTGCTCCTTACTGCATGATCTCATCTCACCAGCCCTCATCTGGCCCCAGCTTGGCCTCCTGACAAGAGAGACAGACAGGGAGAGGGAGCAGGAGAAGGGGTGGGGGAGGCAGGCAGGGAGAGAAGAGGAGACACACACAGACACACAAAGATACAGCTCCCCTGATACACACACACACACACACACACATACACCCTAATGTATCCCCCCGAGACACACTCACCATCTCACACACACAGACATGTGTGCACACACAAACACCAAGGAGAAAGTCTGAGAGGCGGAGGGAAGGGAAGGACGGACAGAGACAGACAGACAACATCAGAGACCCCCAGAGAGAAAGGAGGGGAGAGCCTGGGAGGGTGAAAATTGCACAAGCCAATCAGACATGGTGGGAGCCCAGATGGAGACGGAAAGACTGGAGGGCAGAGAGGCAGCACACGCTGGCTGCAAGGGCTCTGAGTACAGAGAACATTCTAGAGCTGCAGAGGCCTGGCTGGGAGGGGCCTGGTCAGGCCCAGCTGTGGGCAGGGTGGCCACGGGACCCCCACAGCTGTACCAGAGGTGGGTGACACAGGTCATGCACCCACAGAGCCTCTCTGAGTTCCAGCTCACTCCTTCATAGGTGTAGGTAATACCCTGTCTCACAAAGCTGGGGCTGCAGCAAGGTTGGGGAGCACCCAGCACGCATCAGCAGGGCCATAAGAGACCCATGAGGGAGGGCTGCACGAGGCCTGACCTCTCCCTGAGACAGGGAAAACCTGGGGCTTCTGGGGGAGCCCACTTTCCTGCTTACCCCTGACCCTTTGACACGCTTTCCTGCCTTGGTTTTGCCTTTGACCTATTCTTTAGGTAAGGGGTGGGGAACCATTTTTCTGCCAAGGGCTATTTGGATATATATAACATCATTTGAGGGCCAGGCAAAATTATCAACTTAAAAATTAGCCTGCTATATGTGGTCAAACATTTAATTAACTCAGCCCTAATGCTTTGGCAGGGCCAGACCAAAATTCGAGGGCCTTATATGGCCGAGTGCCAGATGTTCCCCAGCCCTGTTCTAGTTTCATCCCCTTGTCTCCACCCAACTGCACAAGTGGAGCCTTCCTGGTCCAGCACCAGCATCCTTGTCCTAATGTCCCCAGCAATCTGTCAACCAGTTCCCCTCCTGCCCCCCACCCCACCCCTGCAACCTGTTCTTTTCTAGCTGGAACAATCTTTGCAAAATGAGAATTTAGCCATGTTCTCATTACTTTTAGAACAAAGACATAATCCTCAAGACAGGCCCCATGGGTTCTCACTGCTGCTGACTTCTGCTTCTGGGCTCTGGAACCACTGCCGTTAGTTCTGCCAAAAGCCATGCTTCCTTCTACCTCAGGGCCTTTGCACAGACGGCTGTTCCCTTTACCTGGGAAGAAGCTCTTCCTCCTTCATCTATTCTACTCTTACTCAGCCTTCCGCCACCCCCGAGGGGTCTCATGGCATCACTGAATTTTCCTTCATGGCACTTACCACAGCTTAAATTTACACACATGTATACATACACATACACAAATGCACATGCACATACACCTGTGATTATTTGATCAATGTTTCTCTCTCTCTCTCTAGACCAGGGGCCAGGAAACCATGGCCTATACCTGATTTCGTGAAAAAGCTTTTATTGGAACTAGCCACACTCATTCATATCGCCTTTGGTTGCTTTTGTATGGACTGTGAGGCCTAAACTATTGACTATCAGGCCCTTTACAGAAAAAGTTCGCCAAGCCCTGCTCCAGACTGCAAGTTTGCCAAGGTGGGGCCGAGTCTGTTTTATTTCTCATGTAGCCCAGCCCTGGCCAGGTGCCTGTGCAGAGCAGGTGCTTAACAGAGACATGGATGCATGTGTTTCTTGCATAAGTAGCCATTTTTACCTTGTCAAAACTGTACTGACTTAAGTCATTACGAAAACTGCAGATTCCATCAGGAACAGACATCACTTAAGAGATTCCAAGCGCATTTCTGGCAAGCAGTTCAATACAACAGCGGCTTCTCAGCCCAGGCCGGCACACCAAGGATCCCACAGCAGCGACTGGCCAAGGAGACCCTGCCCCACGGTTCAGAGGTGCCCACGACCCTGTGCACGACTGCCACAGACCTGAGAGGGAGCCCACCCCTCACTCAAGAGGTTAGGACTGAGGAAAACACATCACGAGACGCCCTTTACATGTTTTCATTAAGGCTCTTTCTACATCTACTCCAAAGACCTATCAACGAACTCAGAGAAAACGTCTGTTTTATCCTTATACGGAGAAATCATTGATTTTTTTTCTTTTTCAATGAGTTGTTCTGACTTGGTAAGAATGTTAACAACAGCTAGACACTATGCTTGGTGCTGTACAAACTTCTAGAACTTACAGTGATCACTGCAAGGTAGGGCACATGGTCATTCCTGCCTTCCTGGGGAGAGGAGCTGAGGCTCAGAGACAACACGCTCAGCAGGGGCCGGGCTGGGTAGTGACAGGCCCTTGGAGGGTTAAAGCTTACACTGCACCCCTGCCTCAGCGATGAGGATGGCGGGGAGTGTGCAGCCGTATCTGCCTGGTGGGCGTGGAGCCCTCACAGACAGAATGCCGCCTGCCTCCTTCAGGGCCTCTATTTAAGACGGGGCCATGAGGTCCCTGTTAGAAGCCTGGATGTGCTGATTTATTTTTATTTAGCAATTTTTTTGAATGACTCCAGTGGAGTGTCAGGGTTAAGAATGATGACGCTGGAGTACAGACCTGGGCTTAAATCCCAGCTCGGCCACTTTTCAGCTGAGTGACCTGGGGAAATCTCTTCAGCTTCTCTAAGCCTCAGTTTCTTCATCCATAAAATGGGAATGATCACAGTGCTCATGCCCAGGGGTCACTGTGGTGATGAAATGAGACAATGTACAGCTCCCTTTAGCCTGCTGTTGGGTGTGGTGTGCCTTGGACCACCTGCTGGCCCTGAAGTGCCCCTGAAGGTAAGAATATTTCCCGAGACAAGGAACAAGTCCTGCCCACGGGCTCTGAGCCCAGCTGCTCCTGGAGGCTCACACCACATCTGGGTAAACCTAGGCACCAGCCAACGGGGGTGGCGAACAGCCCTGGGTTAGAGTCCAGTTCCCCTCCCACGTCCCGATGGTGTCCGTGGAGCCCCCAGTGGTCACCTACCGGCAGACTTCGGAGTGAACTTGTCTCGGTTCGCGGCACACACAGCCAGCAGTCTGTAGCCGAGGTCCAGGTCGAAACCTTGCTGAGCTGCCACCCGACTGACCACCTGCCAGCAAGAGGGGAAGGAAAGGCAGGGGTGAGTCACTGCCTACCCCAGGCCTCTGCGCCCAAGGAGCAGATGTGCCCATTTTATGGGCGAGGCGGGCAGGCTGAGGCCTCGTCAGTCACTCAGCCAACACGGACAAGCACATCTCCCACGCCGGGCTTCCCGGACTCCAGGAGGCCCATGCCCACCTCCTCCCCGCCATCATCATAGATGTCCTGGACCCACCGTCTCGGGGCCTTGCTACCCTCATCCTCCAAGCAAGGTCCCCTCCCAGAGCACTGACACCCCCTGCCCCCTGAGTCCGAATCTGCCCAGAAGGAGAAACACTGACTTAGGACACTGGGCTCCCGTGGAGCCTCAGCTTGGAGTCGCCCAGAGAGACACTCCTACACTCCTTGTGGCTCAGCACTGGGCCAAGCCCCTTGCAGCCCTCAGACCTCAGCCCAGAAACTGTACACTCTTCCGCGTGGCCTGGGTCAGTCTCCAGGGCCAAGCACCGGTCCACACAGGCGGCTTCCGTAAGGGCATCGCCAATAGCTGCGTATCCGGAGCCTGGAGGTTCCCACCATCTCCCGTGAACCTAGAAGTACGGCCCAGGAGGGAGCGGGGAGGGCCTGGGAGGGCTGTCCGTTCCGGGGAGCGGTGTGGGCCAGGGTGCTCCGGGGGCCCTGCGAGTGGTCCACAGGCTCACGGCCATCAGGCACCGCTCCCTCCCCGCCCGCTCCCAGGTGTCCTGCGCCTGCCAGCTCTGCTCCCTCCTGCCCGCCTTCCTCATTAACAGCAGGCAAATTAGGTTCCTTATTAAGAAGAAAGGACTTTGGAAAATGGAGTCGCTTCAGGAAGCAGCTGGGCGGCCCTGGCTGACTGGGAAAGGAGTCCAGAGGTGGGGCTCTCTCTTGAGAGAGGCAGACTCACCGTCAGGCCCTAGAGACCACCTGCTCCCGAGGCACGCGGAAGTGCCATGGGGTTGGGCCTGGCCCCTGCGGCCATTAGAACAGTTCCGCATCATGTGCTCTCTATTTAGGAGTCCTTACAAGGGCTCTAGGGCTAAAGAGGGTGGTAATACCACTAATCTAGGCCGACCCTTTCATTTAAATAATGCAGACCCTGGAGAGTATCCCTGGTGAACCAGGGAGGAGTGGGGATCCCCTTCCCAGGACCACCGGAGCCTCCTGGAACGGCGCCCGGCCTCCCCACCCCATCTCCTGGGAACCCCCTGTAAGGAGGAAACACGACTTTCTCAGGTTAGAATGTTTGCTCAGCTTCCCAGCCTCAAACAGAAGCCCCTGATGCCGAGGTCTCCATCCCCCCGTCCCCCCTGGGGCCTCTTTCCCACGGGCTCTACTCTCTCCTGTACTGTGGTTCTCATCCCCTCCTTCTCTCCCCCCTCCCCCCGCCCCACACACCATGTTCCAGAATCTCTGGGCCACCCCGGAGCGGGGCTGTCCTCACGGTGAGTCTCAATGTTCAAGCAGGAAAACAAGGCCCCTAACTCTTTAGGACAGACAGACAGGTCTGCAGACAGACAGTGCGCAGAGCCCTCCCAGGGAGGAGAGCCGTGGGGTGTGAGCAGTTTGCACAGGGAGTCCGTTTGGACTGGAGCATCAATGAGGCTGCTGTTTATGGGAAATGTCAACACGGGCGAACGGTATAGTGAGAGAGTTGGCTCCGGGCACTGAGGGCTGAGTAAACGTTTTGTAAGCAGAGATGCGCCAAATTCTTACAACGGCTCACGAGGGGGTGTTATCATCTCTGTTTTACAGATGAGGAAACCGAGGGTGAAATAACAGCCCGAGGTCCACGGGAGGGCCAGAATGTGACCCGAGGCAGCCAGGCCGCGTGCACGGTCAGCTCTGGCCAGGAGAGGGCCTCTTTTTCAGCCCACAAAGGGTTAAGGCCACAGCTTCCAACCGGCCTGGCCTGGAGCACCCTCAGGCCCTAGTTTGAGGGCAGGAAGGTAAAGGTCCCACTGCTCGGCCAATACTGGCTAATCCTGTTGCTCTGGTTTAAAAAAAAGAAAAACTAGCTAAATTGAGCAAGCGGGGCCTGGGGCTGGTACAAGGGCTGTCCTGCAGGCTGGGCCGGACCCTTCAGAGGAGCAGGAGTATGTCACCACGTCCCCCGAGCGCCCGCCTGTAGAAGAGTCACTGACAAGGAGGCTGAAGGCCGGAGAAGGCAGAACCTCGCTGAAGGTCACACAACACAGGTGTGGCGAGCGTGCTCAGCTGGACCCTGTGACCCCAAAGTGTGCATGTGCCCCCTGGCTTCTGGGCCCAGCCTGAGGACCCTGGGAAAGTCCACGAGGTGGACCCAGCCGAGCAGCCTGTCGTGTTTCAGAGGCCTGCTCCCCCCGAAATGGGCAGCACCCTCCGTGAGGGTCCCCTGGGAGGAAGGCCCCTCCTCCACAAAGGCTGTGGCGAGCAGCCTTGTGCTGCTGCCCTCTGCTGGCTGCGGAGCCCACCCAGCTCATCCCAGCCCGCGGGAGGGTGGCTGGCTGAGACCCCAACCCCATGCCAGGGGGACTGACAGGTCAGAAAATCCAACCACTCAGGCCACAGAGAGAAACGGAAGCCCAGACTCGAGAGAGGGGGTGTGCTCAGGTCATGTGGCAAATACGTAACTCCCACGAAGGGAGTGTGTTGCTTTGAAAAGTGGCGAGCCTTCTGGCCCGGAAACAGGACAGGCTGCCTGGGAGAGGTTAGAGAAGGGTTTCTGCTCCCCTGGGGGGCCGGACACACAGCCAGCCCCTTCTGACTCCAACAGTCAGGGAACTGGAGGCATGCAGGGCTGTGTGCTCATCCTGCTCCACCCAATCCTGTGCAACCTACGGCTCAGTCACACAACCTTCCTGAACCTCAGGTTCCTCTCCTATGAAGGTTTGAGGATGACCTCCATTTCCACAGCCATGTTCAGTCTCGTGGCTGTACCCTAACCCCTCAGGGCACTTCGCTACCAGTCTCAGCGCAGGGCTGGTCTGGTCTTTGTGCTGCTGCTTTGGATCAAGGCATGAGACTGGGTTCTGGTTCTGCCACCTACTAGCTGTTCTACGTCACTCGAGTGACTTAATCTCTCTGGGCCTCAGTGTCCTCATATGTGAAATGGGTACAAAATGCCCTCCTTGCAAGGGTGACAGCCAGCACAGAGTTCAACGAACGCTGTGTATGAATGTCCGCCCAGGACGTTGGCAGTGAGGGCTTTGAGGCTGCGGGGACTTCCTCACAGGAGAGATGAGGCCCCTGTTGATGTGCTAACTGGTCTTGGTTTCCTTCTTCCACCTTCTACCTGCCTCCCCTCCCCTGAGCCTTCTAACAGGAGGAAGAGGGAGCAGGTCCAGGGAGGCCTGACTGCGAGGGGGACACCCAGAGGAAAATCCTGGCTCTGTCACTAAGATGGGGGGCCGGGGAGTGAGCAGTCAGCACCATCAGGAAAACCCTGGTGCTGAGGGTGGGGAGGTGCTCCAGGCTCCTGCACTTCTGAATCCTGGGGTCAGAGGGCATGAAGGGGAGGGTGGGCAGAGGCCTGCCAGGGGCCCAATGGGCCCAGAGCCAGTCGCTTGAATTGTGCCTGAGCTGCTTGGAAGCAGCATGGCACACATGTGTCCATTTTCTGTCTGTGGCTAAGTGGTGTTTAACTGATATCCTCTAAGTAAGCCGGATCCAGAGGAATTTGCTCCCAGAAGTCACCCAGGGGATTGTGGCAACCTGGGAAGTGCAGGCTGCCACCTGGATGGGGCGGGGTTCATGTGTTTGGGGCCTGGACAGCCTTACCGGCTAGGGCCCTTGGGATCTCTGACCTCCCCAACCCATCCCTCTCCGTGGGCAGGGCTTGGACTAAGGGTGCCCGGGGGAGGGGAGGACTGGCAGAATGGCCCTGGGGCGCCTGGGCGGTGGTCAGCGTTACCAGCTGAGACTATAGCCAGCTGCTCCCCTCTCCAGTTGCCTTGTTTGTAAAACAGGGGTGATGATACCTTCTCTGCCCACCTTGGAGGGTCTGCATAAGGATGCAAGGGGGCAGAGCCCAGGAAAGTGCCTCGGGCACTGAGGGTGTCTTCTGTGACCCTCCACCTCACCTTTCTCTCCCACTGGTTCTACTGAGCTCCAAGGACAGTTAGACTCGGCTCTCTGCAGCTGTGGCTGGTGGGCCCAGGACCCCTTTCTGACTAAGCAGTAGGTGGGGGGAGTGGGGGCAAAGATGACTGTTCAACCAAGTATATGCCTTAAGCAGGGGTGCAATGAGGAGAGGCCCAGCAGAGCAGCGCTGTGCCTTTGTCCAGTGTTCCCTGCCTGGGAAGCACAGCCTCTCCCCTGTCCTAAGGGGCCTCCCTGGACTTCCTCCTCCAGGAAGCCCTCCACAATCCCTCCGTCCTACCCTCTAAGGATGCTCCTCTTCAGAGCTCCTATCCTCATACAAATCGTATCCCATCACTCATCTGCTGAAGACCTTCTCGCTTGGCTTGCTGGCCCTGTGTTAGCTGCTTTCTGCTTCCTCTTCAACCTCATCTTGTACCCCTCCCCCTTTCGCGTGCTCTGTACCTTGAACAGATCAAGCCTCAGGGCCTTTGCACTAGCAGCTCCCTCTGCCTGCGGACCTTTCCCTCTCATTAAAGCTGACTCCTTGCCATCAGGTCTCAGCTGGAGGTCACCCCTCAGGAGGCTTTTCCTGACCACCGCCCTGCCCTTCTCGCGGGTGCATGTCCTAGTGTCAGCCTCCCACCGGAAAGTTAGCTGCGGGAGAGAGGTCTGTCTGTGGCACTCACCACACCCCCTCTGTGCCCAGCACAGGGCCTGGCCCCCTGCAGGGACTTGATGAGTATTTACTGAATGAATGGATGAATGACAAGGCCAGGGCAGAGCCAGTTACTGGCCATCTCATGCCCACCTGCCAGTCCAGCCCAGCCAGGGTCATTGTCTGATTCAGCTGCCAGCCCCACGTCCTAGGCAGGGCAGGCTCGGGGCGGGTGCTGGGGAACGTGGCGGCCTGTCTGGCCACGTGTTATGGGTGATGCCCACCTCCTTCACTCTGGCTGCCTGCAGCTGGGGTGGGAGTGAGGGCCTCTGTAACATCTGTCCCTGCCCACAGGGCTTAGCCTGAACCAGGATCCCCACAAAGAGGATTAAGGGAGCTGGGCAGGGAGGGAGGGAGAGCCCAGCGGCTGAAGGTTGAGGAGGGCTGCTGGGCAATGCCGGTGGCAGCCTGAGTTGGCCTGGTGTTCCCAATGGGGGCCAGATGGTGTTGGCTTTGGACAAATAGAGGCCGCCCGGGAGGGTCCTGGCGGCATCCCTGCCTGGCCGGCCTCATGGCCAGGAGCTGCGCTGTGGAGGCAGATGGGTCTCAGCTTGAATCCCGGGTCTGCTGCTCACGGGCTGTGGAACCTTGGGAGGTCAGTCACAAGTCTCCGTTTCCTCCTCTATAAATTGGGGAAGGTGGCAGGACCAGCCGCACAGAGTGGGTGTGAGGATTCAGTGAGAAGGCGTGTCCAGTGGGCCAGCTCGGTGTCAGGCAGAGAAGAGGTGCTTGCTAATGATGGCCCACGTATGGTCATTGTAGTCCATTATTCCTCTCACTTTCGCCTCCCTCCTGGCTGTAGCTTCCCAGGAAGTGTGATGCCCTCAGGCTTTACCCACTATTTCCCCTGGCCAGGCAGCCATCTTAGTCTCTCCTGCCCAAGCCTTGGGCTGGCGGGGCTCCGCAGCAATCTGTTTACCCACATTCTCTTCAAAGCTGACTCAGGCCCTTTGAGCGGCCACCCTCACACTGACTGATACAGGGCACATGGCTGGGGACATTCACGAGCGTCGGGCTCCTTCCCTGTGGCTGTCAGTCGGCAAGCCCTTAGGCTTGGCCAGCCACACCACCAGCTCTGGGTCTGGCCTCTGCTGAGCTCATATCCTTGATCCTGACCAAGCTGAGTTCGTTTCAGTTCTCGGGTTCTCGTGCCCGTCTGGGCCTTGCACGGGCCCCTGTGCCTGGGATACTCTGGCTACGCTCAGTGGCTTGTGCAGGGGGCCCACACTCCTGCAGATGGTCACGTGGCTCCTTTTCTCAGTGTTCTGTGACCCACCTGCCCCGTCTCCCAGTTAAAGCTCCCTTTCTCTTCTGTGTTTCCTCCACCTTGTGCACAATTTTCTCAGCCATCTCTTTCCATGTCTGTCTCCTCTACTGAAGAGGAAATCAGGCTCGGCAGAGTCTTATTCATCATTGGGTTCACAGGGGATTGTGCATGATAAACGAGGGATCAATCAGTATTCATTTAGATAGGCGGATGGATGTAATAGGAGCTTAATAAATGCTTATGTGAATAGCTAAGTGGATGGATGACCATAAAAATAGCTCAATAGATGTTTACCTAAGTCAATGAACAAATGACTGGGTAGATGGGCAAACCCTTCAAGAGTCTCTCTGCTTTGCTTATGATGGAACATTTACCCCATCAGACTTATAACTCGCCAAAATAGGCCGGGTCTTTCTCACCAAGTGTGGGGAACCCACATAATCATGGGGACTGTGTCTCCTCATCAGACCAGTTTCCTCTGGTGCATGTATGTCAGGGGTGAGCACAGAGGGCCATCCCCTCCATCAGGGATGGCTTCCCGTCTCTCATCCCCCATCACCTGTGGCCTCCCCTGCCCCTGGCCAGGCATGCTGGTCCCGGCCATCTTCTCTTCGCATGTGCAGGGGGGGAGGGTGCGGACTCACCGTCAAACAGCCCATCAGGCTCTGCTCGAAGGGCCGCTGGAAGGCCCGTGGGTCTCCACACCAGTCCAGCAGCTCGGTGGCGGCATTGTGGAAGTTGGCAGGGTTCTGTAAGTGCTGCGGGAGGGAAAGGAGACAGCATGAGGTCCCAGGGATGCAGACAGCGCGGCAGCAGGGAAGACCCCAGGCCTTAGGGAGAGGAGACTCAAAGGCCCGATTAACGTGTTTTCTTCAACTTCTCCTCATACAGCTTCCCTTTGCATCTCCTTCCCCAGCCGTCCCTGGCAGGATGGGGGTTACCCATTGTAAAGGCAGGAAAACCAAGGTCTAGAGCAGTGGTTCTCAACCTTCTAGCCCTTTAAATACAGTTCCTCATGTTGTGACCCAACCACAAAATTATTTTCGTTGCTACTTCATAACTGTAATGTTGCTACTGTTATGAATCGTAATGTAAATATCTGATATGCAGGATGGTCTTAGGCGACCCCTGTGAAAGGGTGGTTCGACCGCCAAAGGGGTCGCAACCCATAGGTTGAGAACCGCTGGTCTAGAGAAAGACAATGAGTAGGTATTAAAGTGATTTCTGGATCCTGGCAGTGCGGGAGGTGGGCCCTGCATGGTTCAGGAGGGTGCCATCTGGCTCCCAAAATTGGGGGTTAGCTTTTCCTGAGCAAGACAGGCTGGTCCTGGAGATTCTTTCTTGACAAGCCCCCTCCCACCCCCTCCACCTATGGCTTCAGAGCAAACGCTACCACAGCTAAGTCACACAGGAGCAGGGGGCTGGGAAGGTGGACTAAAACCAGGTGGTCACACCAGGGCCTGGTGGACGTGGCTTTTCGACCCCTGGTCTTCTGGGCCCAGTCTGGCTCGGCTCGGGGCTGTCGGCATCGTTGGGAGGGGTCCCAGCCGAGCCCAGGCCCCTCCCGGTCAGAGGTCTAATCAACAGAAGCGATTCTGGTGCCAAGGTCTCTAGACCTGGCCTCGGACTCAGGCCTTCCCTCCCTGACTTAACACATATCCGTGTCTTCCCAGGCCCCGCTGGGCGAGGCGCTGAGCCCGGCATCATGGAGCAGGTGGGGAGAAGCTGGGAGTCCCGCGTTGGGGGTGACTAAGTGTGGGTCCCCCGGCGGGACATCGCGTGGATGTGCACAAAGGTCGGAGTGTAAGCAGCCGCAAAGGGGAAGGGGGTCCCTCTGAGCTCCCTGTGGCCTTGGTGCTGGGAGACACAGGGAACAGTAGCTGCCCCCGGGGACTGCAGCCTCCCTTCCTGCAGCACGAGTCAGCCTCAGTGCTAAGGCGGGGAGGGGTCTTAGGGCTGCAGGTGCCGGAAGTGGGAAGGGAGCGGAATGTGCTGTGTGAGCCTCTGGGGCAGGGCCTCTGGGGGTCACGCTCTGCCTTCACCTCTTACTAGCTGCTGAGCTAGGGCCTGGCAGGTCACGGGACGGTGGTGGAAATGCTTGTTTCTTTCACTTAGGGTTTTATGACCGTTGTTCGATACAACGTGGCTTGTGCAAGGCAAGATTTAAAAATGGGTGGAAGAAAGTGGAATGAATGAGAATATCCTCCTTCCATGAAGGAACAAGAAGGGGAGATGAAGGAAAGGAAGAAGGCAAGCGTGCAGCCACACAGCTGTCACAGGGCCGGGTGGGGACTCAACAGGAGGAGGCTCACACGGCCCTGGCAAAGCACCTGGCATGGGGGTGTGCCCGCGTGGGGCTGCCCTTGGCCGTGTCCGCCTCCCCAAGGCTGTCCGGGAAGCACAGCTGAGCTCGCAGCTCGAAGCCCTGGCTCCACCCAGCACTCTCTCTGCAAAGGCCGAACTCTGAGCTTCATTTGCAGCGCATGGGAGAAACTTCCACATATAGAAACACGCCCTTTGGGAGGACACAGAGGTCCTCACCTCTGTCCTTGTGCGCAGAGGTGACTGGTCCCCTCCGAGGCCACGGGCGGCACCTGGGCTGCACGAGGAAAGCCAGGCAAACTGGCCAGCTCCCTGCCCGGCAGCCTCCTTTCGCTAACTGAGTTATTACATTTATTTACATGATGTCACACCCAATTAGTAGGGTCAGCAGCAGCCACAGGCTGCTCTCTGAGCTGCCTGCCCACAGCACCCTCTTCTTTTGGGGCTCTGGGCTCACAAGTGGCCTATGAGGGCAGGCTCAGGGGCCATCAGCTTGGGCTCTGAGTGGTCACCTGTGGGCACAACTCATTGGTCGAAAGAATGTCCAGCATCCCCTTCAGTGGCTGTTGCTCAGCGGCTCCGCCACTCTGGCCAAGCCCCTCGCTTCTCTGTGCTCTGGTCGCCTGTTTCCACTCTGAGGTGATTGGCGGGCACAGGGAGACTGAGTGATGTAGTGAAGTGAGCGGAACAGACCTGGACCACACCCCACCAGCCACTGAGCCACAGGTGGGTTCTGAGCTGCAGATCCCTCATCTGTAAAGGGGGGTGATGACAGCTCGCAGGGCTGCTGCAAGGGATAGAAACGATACCCCTGAAGACATCCCCTCCCACAGAGGAGGGCCAGGGGACGGTGACTGCTGCTCTGCATGCTGAGACCTTTGCGCTGTCTCTTGTTTCTTCCACGAGCGTCTTGAGCATAGAAACAACGCTCTGTCCGCCTCTGGACCTGGGGATGGCACAAGGCCAGGCCTGCACAGAAGTGGTTGGTGAGCAGCTAACTGTCCAAAGGAAGGTGCCTCTATAGTGCAGGCCAGCAAACTGACCACTTCAGAACAGGTCCCAGTGGCACATGGAGAGGCTGGTGGGTGAGGCTGGCCAGCCTTGGATGGGCTGGGCACGGGAGCACAGATCTGAATCACAGGCACAGGCCTCCCTGGCTGTGGCAGGGAGCACACTAATCCCCCGTCACCCATCAGGAAGCCTGCCCATCTCCACAATTCCTCAGGAGATCTGGGCTCTATCCACTGGCCACTGAGTCTGTTGGGGCAGGAGTAGCGGACATCAGTGCCCAGACCAGGAATTGGCTACCCAGACCAAGTGATGAACGCCTTTTCCTGTCAATCAGCCTGTAAATCAAATGATCCATCCATCCATCCACACAAATATGAATCAGTTCATAACCATCCATCCACTTACCCACCCACCCATTCAGCCATTCACTACTTTATCCATCACTCATCCATCCACTCATCTACCTACCTATCTACCTATCCATCCATCCAGAATTTATCCAACCACCAACTCATCCATTCATTCACCCATTTATCCATCCATCATCTAAATATACCCACCATGCAATCACCTCACTGCCCATCCACATGTCCACCCACCCACCCATGTATTCATTCCCTCCGCTACCCACTTATCAGTCCACCCCTGCCCCCTTTCCCCGGCATACTTGGGCCTCACCCTGGCCTGGGCACTAAGCTAGACTTAGAGATGGATATGGCACACCCTCTGCTCCCAAGGAATTTAGCCTGGTGAGGGGCCTGATATATGCCCTGCAGGGCCTACAGCTCAAGGCAGAAAGAACAGGAGGGGTGAGGCAGCTGCGTGCCCAGGAAGCACTAGAATTCAGAGATGGGCACCGGGGGTTTGCGGAGGCTGCTGTGCAGAAAGGAGCTGATTTGCATGGCTTTGCAGGTAAAGCCCAGATGTGCCTGTGACCTCTGAGTGGGGCACATTGTAGAGGGCACTGATTCTTCTGGTACCTGAGGCTGAGAAGGGGAAAAGGCAGCTGAGCCAGAGGCCTAGAGGGAGGATGGGCAGCAGGGTGCGGGGGATGGTGAGTGCAGCGATGGCTAGAACAGGGCGGGCGGTGGGGGAGGGAGGACTGCTGTAGAAGAGAGCAGAGCGGAGAGGGGAGAGTCAGAGGCTGCAGGCTGGAGGCCCCTGCCTGGAGCCCTCCCAGAGAGAGGTAGGCATAGCCGCCACATCCATCATCCTCAGCATGCAGACCTGCCCGCCTTTCTCTTCTGATTAGGGTACAGGACATCTGAGAATCAACAGTCCTCAGCCAGCTGCGGCCACCCTCTGGGGCAGCTGGGGAGCGTCTGACCCGAGGTGTGGGAGGGGGCGTGGAGGGCGCAGGGAGCTCTGAATCGTGAGGAGGGCATCTGGACAGCTTGCTCACCCTCACAGACATGCCACTGTCTGGCCCAAACGCAGAGCTCCGTGGGTGTGTGCACACGGTGTGCGGGCAGGCTGGGAAGAGCAGCTGCAGTGATCCCTGGCCCTCCGCACTCTATGGCTGGCATGCGTGACCATGCCCACTCCGCAGGCAAAGCGAGATAAAAGCGGCAACGTAACCAAGGTCAGGTAGCTAGTGAGGGTGGGACTCAGGTTCACTAGTAAGTCTGAGCTCTGGGCACCCCACTTCGAGAGGGCTGGACCCCGAGAGTAAAGGGCACCCTGATTCCTGGTGACGCAGAGCCAGGCAGGGGTAGGAAGGGCAAGTGCTGAGCAGGCCTCAGGAGCAGCTGCATGCCTGGCACACAGTCTCATGCACAGGGGGCATGACTGTATCGTTGGGGGGTGGAGGCCACTCACAGTGAGCCCTCATGGGCTGGAGAAACTGGGTCAAAGGCAGAGCCCTGCAGAGGAGGAGGAGGGAGCAGGGGAGGAGGGAGCGCACGTCTGGTTTCTATTCTGTGACCGTGAACAGAGGCATAATTGGCATTTGGGAGAGCTGCTCGGGCTGAGTTCAATCTGTAACAAGTCCTCTTCAATTTCCTCTCCTCAGCCTGCGCACAGGCTTCCGAGATTGCCCTGCTTGATGCTAATGGGAGGACACATCCCTCATTCCCGGGGCCAACCTCAGCTCCACCGGCCCCCGGAGCCCAGGGAGGACCTGCTGTGGGGGGGTGGGGGTGGGGCTGTGAGCTGGGGTGCGAGGCCAGTGGCCCACGCTGGTTACCTGAGCTCCCTGCCAAACCCGCTGAAGCCAGGGGACGTGCCCCAGCACTGCCCTTCCTGTCGCTGAGACACGGAGGACAACAGCCTTGCCACCATTAGCTGTCACCTGCCACGCGCCAGGGCTGGGCCTGTGCTTCACCCACAATATCCTCACAGCATCCTGCCAGGTGGGCCTTATCGGCCCCAGCTGACAGATGGAGAAACGGAGACGCCGAAAAACAAAAGGACAGCACACGGTAGGTACATGGAGCTGTGAGGATTGGGCCCAGGTCTGTGTACTATCAAAGCCATACCCCTTCCCCGTATCTGCTCCTCCCTGGAGTAAAATAGCATTCTGCAGTCTGCAGAGATGCTGCCACTCGGAGCTGCAGGGAGGCTAAGCTCAGAGGGTGGGCACAACCCACCTGGCCACCACTGGAGGAGGCGTGGGGGGCTGCCTCAACCAGGCTTCTCAAAGTGGGGGTCTCTGAGCCCACTGTGAGCGTTCCCCACCTCTGAACAATCCAGATGGGCTGCTGGTAGGCAAATCGCCTCTTGAGCTGGGTGTGAGCATTGGCAGGTGGGGCTGGGCTGTGACTTCAGGCTACTCCCTTCCCCTCTCGGTGCCTCGGTTTCTTTTTCTGTAACATGATCACGTTTCCCAGGCCCTTTTCTTCTGTTTCTTTATAGAGAAGTCACTGGAGCAGAGGAATGGGAGCTGAGGTCTGGGAAGGAGTTTGGCACTTACTGCATCCTCACAGTGCACAGCAGAGCCCAGAGAGGGCATGACAGCTGGGTAGAGGGGCAGGGACGAGGCAGAGCCAGCATTTGAACCTAGTGTGTGTGATTCCAGTGAGGATGGTCCATGCCAGCAATGCTCTCCCAAGATGGGTGGTCAGGTAGCCCCAGGCAGTCGACCCATGTCCACCACCATCTCCATCCTGGGCCCAGATGCGCATCTACAGGACAGGCCAGCACCCCTACTGCCTGTCCGTGTAGAGGAGTGAGCTCTGGCCACACACCCACCTGCTTGATGCACTGCAGGCGGTCATTGGTCTGCTGGATGTGCCTGTCCATAGAATTCATTCTGGCCGTTTCGCTGGGTTCTACCCGAGAGCCATGAACGTTGTCCAGCCTGTGGAGAGAGAGGAGCGTGGGCGTCACTGGGGTTGCGCCAGGCCCACCCGCCTTACAGCCACCCTCCAACCCCAACGCTGCCGTGCTGGCCCCGGCGGCTCCCAGAGGTTCCCGGGCCCTTTGCGAGCCATGGCGGCCTCTGCCCCAGGCAGCCCTGGGCTGGTGGGAGAAACCGTGGCCCCAGCTGCCCAGCCTGTCCTTCCCCAAGCGTGGCCCTGGGAGCCCCATCCGGACTGAGGACGGGAGGTGCTCCCGGGTGTTCTCTGTGGTGACTGATGTGAGCACTGGGCAGGCGTGTCCACCATGGGACGTGCAATGCACACTCAGACATGCATTTCTATGCACACGCGTGTGTTAGGTGGTGGTGGTGGGATGGCAACTTCATTTCAGATTCCAGTTCAGGGCTTAGCCTACTCGATGTGGCTATGTGTGTGTGAGCATGTATGTGTGTGAACATGTGTGTGTGAGAGAGCATATGTGTATGAGCACATGTGTGTGTGGCGGGATCTTCCCATGTGACGACCTCCACTGCACTTGGTGTAAGTGCAGTGACCCTGTCGTGAGTGTTGGGTGCCTCCTCAAACCCCCACACTTTAGAGTCTTCACACTTTACAAACCGCTCCACCTCCATTTCCCCCTTGCCCTCCTGGGAAAGAAGGAGGGAGGCCATTACGACCATCTCCACTTTCTAGATCAGGAAACTGAGGCTCGCAGAGAGGAAGGGAGCTACGCGGTGGCACCATGCTAGCCCCTGGCTGAGTGGTCTTGGGTACATGAATGTCCTGGCCACCGGGCTCACTCTTCCTGAATGGCCGGTGGAGCACTAACGTGAGTGCCACTCCTCCCAGGAGGCGAGGCCAAGTGGGAGAGGCCCCTCAGCTCCAAAGACCCTGGAGACCCAGGCCTCTGTGGGGGGCCACGCTGATAAAGGTGGAGAAGGAGATGGACAGGCGGAGTGTCCAGCTCTGGCGTCCCCACCGCTCAGAGATCCAGGTCTTTGGCCAAAGCAGAAGTCTGCCCAGTGCTGGGTGGGTCTGCCCTCCCATGACTCAGTGGGCATTTCAGACACACGGTCAGACCCGGGGCACTGAGCAGAGGCTATGGCCCCAGGCCTCTCTGCTACTCCGAGACACTGCCCCCCGAAGGTTCCTCCTCTCTGGCCCCACTTCCTGGGCACTTTCTGTGTCTCACTTTACTTCTCATGCTCACTCTCTAAGACTACAATTATCTCCATTTCACAGATGAGGAAACTGAGATCCTGAGACCTGCCAAGTCCCCACGGCGACTAGGTGTTTGGACTGGGCCCATATGCCTGTCCGCTTCCATGCCTGGGCTCTGGCCCCAGCGTGAGCGCCAGCCCGGGGACCAAGGTTGCTCCTCCTCCAAGGAGCTCTGCTATGCACTCCACACTGCTCAGTCTGTGCTTGACAAGACAACTAATTTGCCTGGTTCACGACTGAGAAAGTCCACAAGGGGATCCAGTGAAGTGCTGGCCATTCCCCAGGCCCGGCGCCCTTCCTGGGAGGATCAGTCACCAGTCTCCTGGCGGGGGTGGGTGGGGGGGCTCATCTTGGAGAAGCAAATATCTACGTGTCTTCTCCCTGCCACCCCTTAAAAACCAGAAAACGAAAGCACTGTACACACACTATCCGAACCTTGATTTTTTCCCCCTCTTAATGATATATCAGAGTTTATTCCACTCAAGACATAAAGAGCCTTTCCATTTTTAATGGCCGCACAGAATTCCAAGGTACGGACGAATCGCCTGCCCCCACCAGGTGCTGTTCTAAGGTGTGCGGCCCTAGTCCAGGCCTCCTGCTTGGAGTGATAAAGCCGAAGCCGTCTCCACATGTCATTACTGCACACAGTGTGCAGGTCACCTGTGTCCTGGCCACACCATCCCCGTGTGGGTTAACCTGGAGAACACGCTTGTAAAAGCAGAGCTGCTGCCTCACGTGGGCCTTGTCCTGCTGATACGTGCTTTCTGGGTTCACTCCATCCAGACCACAGTGAGGCATGTCCCGTATTTATTTCTTCTGCCCTCACCCCACCCACCAACCATCCCTCCACTCCCCGCACTTAGCACACATTTATACACCCAGATGTCCGACTTCTCCATCCATCATCGATCCAGCTACATGCCTGTCCATCCACTCACCCGTGCACACATCTTTCGTGCCCACTTGCCCATCCATGGCTGCTTCCAACTCTCCCAGCGAGTGCTCTCCCGCACCGGTCCTGTGCCGGTCCTATGCTAGGTCACGGGGCATGCAGAGATTAAAATGAATTAAGTTGCAGTGTTCAAGAAAATCTTGGTCTAAGTCTGTATTCACTCCAGGTCACCTTCCAGGTGACTATTTGTTGAGCTCCTCCTATCAGTCAGGTGTTTCAGGCACTGGGCACAGATAGACACTGTTACTCTACCCCCTCCCACTTTACAGATGAAGAAACTGAGGCTCAGAGGTTATAGTGCAGTGGTTCTCAACCTTCCTAATGCCGCCACCCTTTCATACAGTTCCTCATGTTGTGGTGACCCCCAACCATAAAATTATTTTCGTTGCTACTTCATAACTGTAATTTTGCTACTGTTATGAATCGTAATGTAAATATCTGATATGCAGGACGTATTTTCATTGTTTGCGACCCACAGGTTGAGAACCGCTATTATAGTGGAAACTAGCTCCAGAATCCCGGCTTTCCCGTCACAGCCTAAATTGTACAGGAACAGGGAAGCCCCTGCAGGAGGCTTCTCTGATGCTGTAAACATGGGTGCTGGGGGAGAAGGAAGAGGCGAGGGTGTCCCTAAAGCAGGGGCTGAGTTTACGTGCACAGAGCCTCAGCCAGCCTCATGTGGCAAGTGCTCTGGGGCCAGAGACAAAGCATGTGGGCACGGGCACATTGGCTGCCAGGGTCCCCATCAAGGAGTGGTCTCCACAGCCAGCCAAAGGGCAACATTATTGCCCCAGGCCAGCTCCACGGGGCGTGCAAGAAAGCCCAGGTCTCTGCAGGCCTCAATCCTGTCCTCAGGCCGCAGCCAACCAGGACAAAGGGCCTGCGGCGACCCAAGCAGCCAGCAGGGGGCACTGTTGATGAGCCTATGAGCCCAGAGGGGCTTCGAGCAGGCTTCTCTGGCATCTAGGCCTTCGAGTCCCCATTTGTAGAGGAGGATGGTGAGGGTGAGGGATCAGATGGCCTCATGAAGCTCCATCTCTAAGTAGGAGCTTTGCCCAGGATGGGCACAGCATCTGGTCTAGGGTGAGAGACCTAGTAGGGCTTTGATAAGGCACCTGCCAAATGACTGACAGATCATTTCTGGAGCCTGAGGCGCTTGGGCCACCCAGGGAAGCCCCCAGCAGGCATGGGGAGTCCAGAGCCCCCAGGCAGTCACCTTTGGGCCCAGAGGCAGTGGGGCCACAGTTCTCACGTTAGGAAGCAAACGGAAAAGGCGGGGGGAAGGGAACTGTCCAAGCTCAGGCCGGGCTCCGGGGAGCTCGTGGCCATCCTGCCTGGAAGTCAGTGGCTGGTCGCAGTTGGCTTCTAGAGTCCAAGATTCTCTGAATATCAATACCCAAAGGTCCTTTAACGTCTCCCACTAGCCTAACAGCTCAGTTGGTTTTATGTGGGGGAGCCCGAGGCCTGCAGGAGTTTGTCCAAAGCCACACAGCACAGGGGGCTGGGTCCAGGCCCCGGGCGCTCTCCTTCCAGGCGAGGGCTCCTGACTAGAGGAGCCAAGAAATGGACAGATGGGCCGGGGATACCTGTGAGACCCAGTGACGGGGTGGCAGCCAGCAGGGAAGACGTCACAGGTCACAACTGTGTGTCATCTACAATAAAGGAACAGAATGCCTGGCTGGTTATGCAGGCCCTCACAGGTGAGGTGACATTTTTAAACTGCTGAGATCAATGGAAAATCAGGGTTATTAACATCAGGAACAGACGCGGCTGGCAGCTCCAGCCCCTGCAGAAGAGGGGTCAGGACCTGAAGGCCAAGGGCCCCAGGCCTGGAGAGAGGGGTGGGCTAAAGGAGGCACCGGAGAGGGCGCTCACTGAGGGGTGGTCGGGAATCCCCATTAGTTCTGCACCTGCTACGTGCAGGCACCAGTCCTGGTCCTGTGCGTTGCTAATTTATTTAGTCCTAAAAGGCTCAGAGAGGTGGCACAGCTCGCTGAGATCCAAATGCTCTGCCTTTCTAACTGTATATGTTGTTTCTTCCACTCCACCAAGAATGAAGCCTCCTGGAAGCCCCCCCTCTTCCGGGCTGTGACTGCGCCCAAAGAGATATCCCTTTGGTTCCACCCAAACTGTCCAAATCCACCCACTTGCTTCAAGGCCCCTGGGCTCCCTGCACGCTGGCTGTCTCGAGAAGTGACCGGTGTTCAGCGGCCAGCAGAGGTCGCCCTCCACCGTGGGAGCGTTGCTGGCCACAGCTGCCTCCTTCCTCAGAGCCTGGATTCCTATGAGCCTTTACAAGTCGCTACAAATCCTCCAAGGCTGCTGCTCCAGTGCCCACCGTGGCATTCCCTCCCAACTGGAGACTGTGCGGGCCTGGCCCCGGGTGCACCCATGGCCCCAGCCCTTCCACCGCCGTCTGCCTCTGAATGGAGAGTGGGCTCAAGCAGGCAAGCCCCCATCGCCTCTGGCCCCTGGCTTCTCTCCTGGTCCGAGCAGACAAGAGCCTGTAGGAGATGCAAAGCTAGTCAGCCTGGGGGCCTGGAGAAGACCCTGCTCTGCCACGGCCGCCAGGCCTCAGTTTCCCCTTCTGTAACAGGAAGGCTAGCAGCCCCTGGCAGCCCTTCAGACTCCAACATCTTAGGAGTTCTGTCAGGAGCTTCAGCTGTTTGAATGCTCCATCTCGACAAATGTAGAAGCTTGGCTCCAAACAGCAAAGCAAGCCCGTCCCAAGGCAGCCCCAGGGAGGGAGCCGCCGTCCCAGGGGAGCCTGAGGCCGCTGCGCTGCCTTTCTCAGCTCACACTGTCCTTGCACCTGCGCTCAGCTTGGCGTCACTGCTCGTAGGTATGTTTTCTGACTGATGGTGACATCTGGGTGGGCTAGTCTTCCCAGCGCCTAGTTGAACTCTCGGAGGGCCAAGCTTCCGTATTACACTTCTTAGCACCTGGCACAGCACTGGCCAAGTTTACCTTAGCGGTGCCCAGCACCGGACGTGCTCCAGAAAAGTTAGCTGCTATTACACACACAGCGCTGCTCAGAGAGAGAATGCTGGGAGCTGAAAGGACGCCTGGGGACCACCTGGTCCTGTGCCCCCATGAGGCAGGATTGGAGGTAGGGGCTGGAAGAGGGGAAGGTCACAGAAGGAGACAATGGCCGAGTGGGACTGAAGCCCACCTGGCTGTTCTAAGTTGGGCCCAGGTTGTCTCTGAAAGCATGTCTCCTGGTCTCAAAGGCTGGGGAAGGCACATGGCCTCGGTGGGCTCCTCCCAGCACATGGGAAGTGAGGTGCTCTTAGCTGCCCCATAGAAATGTGGATGGAGCCCTGGAGGCAGCTCCCTAGGATGCTGGGCCAACATGAGCTGTGCTAACACCAGTTTTATTTTTCACTTTGGAGGCCAAACAAGTTAACCAGTCCTCCTAACACATGCATCTGGGAAGAGGTTTGCTTACGTGTGTGCATGCTTACACACATATGTACTCCTTTGCATACTTGAGACTAAGTACGTGCACACACTGAGTGATGCACAGATGCACTTGAGCACACACAGCTCATGACAGCTTGCACAGGCGAGCACGGGTCCCCGGGGAGCCGTGCGAGCAGTGGTGTGCAGAAATGACTCAATCACCCTGCATCTGCAGCGCAGGTCCCCGGGCGAGCGGAGCTGGCGGTGGGGGTGGAGGGCCTGTGCCCACAGCTTGCAGAACAGAGGCTGCATTCCAAGACAGCGCCAGGCCAGGGAGCTTGGACCTGCCCACAGCTCAGCCTGGTGGGAGGTCCCGGGGGTCCCGGGGACCTGTCCCTGCCAGCCCCTTTACCAGCTCTCAGACTCCGAGAGGGCAGAGAGCATGGGCCCTGTGTTCAGCAGGGACCTGCCACCCCTGCATGTGACAGTCCAGGGCCTTCTCGCTTGATCTCCACTTTCTACCACTTCCAGCCGCACCCTGTGTCCTCCACATGGGGCTGCTCCATCTCCTGGACTGTGCTCTGACCATCACACCTCCCTGTCTTGCCTCTGCCCCTCAGCCCCAAGCTCCTGGCCCCTTCACCCATCTAGGCCTGCTTCAACTGCCACCCTCTTGTTGGTTTCCCCCAGCAGAGCTACTCACTTGTACATCCCTAGTGTCTTTGCCTCGCACCCCATCTCGGCGGTACTAGACAGTGGTGTACCTCTGCATCCATCTCCCCCATCAGCTGGGATGTCATCCGGTTATGAATTCCCAGAGCCTAGCCCAGGGTCTGGTACCCAGCAGGTGCTCAGCAATGCTCATTAGATGGACGGACAAATGGGTGGATGGACAGCCATTGTAGAGAGGCAAGAGCTGAATACCCAATGGCCCAGCCTAATCAGAGGGTCTTGGGACTGGGAGAGACTCCAGTAACCGAGTCCAGGGTTCCCAAAGAGCGACGCATGTACCAGCGGCGGAGGAAGAATGATTTTAGGTGGTCCACAGAAACCTCGTCGATATTCCTAGTGATGTATTTGGACTAGAACAATGATCACTGCTGAGTTTGTTGCTATTATTGAGAACTAGAGGCCCGGTGCACGAATTCTTGCACAGGTAGGGTCTGGCCAGCCCACCCTGATCCGGGCTGATTGGGCCAGGCTGGCCGGGGGAAGGGGACATTGGGGGTTGGAGGGCCGGCCCTGCCCCCGATCAGGGTGGGGGAGGTTGGAGGGGGCAGCTGGAGGGAGAAGCTGCAGGCGGTCCTGGCCCCTGGTCGAACTCCTGGTCAAACTCGCAGTAGAGGGGACAATTTGCATATTAGCCTTTTATTATATAGGATAAGGGTAAATTAGGGAGCGATGGATGGCAGACCTGAGTGGGTTAAGGAACCACCTTAAACAGCATAAAGGGAATGAAAGAGACTGAGGTTAGGGAAGGACTGATCCAGCCCAATGCCCTGCTTGTCTTCACGGCGAAGGAGCAGAAGCTCAGAGAGCTGCAGGGACTGCCTGTGCTCACACGTTTATGACTCTCCCACTCCCCATCCTCGGGAGACTGCACGCTGCCTGGCGCCGGAGGAGGGTGGAGGTGAAGCAGAGACAGGCAGAGGAAAGTGGCTTTGTGCCCTGTCCCAGGGAAGTCAGGGAAGGGCAGAGGGACAGGAGCTGAGGACAGAGGGAGGCGAGAGGCAGCTCCGGGCAGCTGCCCAGGACCAGCTGCTCCCACTCTTGGCCGGGCGGCTGGAGCAGGTCGTGGGCCAGCTTGAGGCCTGGAGCAGGGCGAGGCTCCCGGGGAGGGGTGGCCCTGAGTCCAACCTTCCCGTTCTCTGGGTTCCCGTTCTCTGGGGTGGTGAGCGGCTGCTTTATCGCCCTGGGTCTGTGTCCTCCACTGTCAGACAGGAAGTGCCCCTCACGGCCCCACTGGCCCGAGGAGCCGACTACGTGCAGTCACTTCGCGGACAGTGGTCTGAAAAGGGAAACTGACTTGGACACCAGCTCTTCCAAATCCAGCTGCTCCCTCCACTCGGGGATGCCCATGCCGAGGCCTAACAGGGCTCCCTACTCCTGCCCGGAGTTCGGACACAGGTTTGCACTTGGGGTTCCTGGAAGGGTGGACCCCCTTCTCCCCATAACCCAGTCTCCCAGCACCCACCCTGTCTACAGGAACACCTCTGTCAACGGTGGTCTGTGGGCTAACACAGTGAACCCTTGTGTTTCAGAGTGTGGCTCCTGAGGGCCGGCCCCACACTGCCACCTCTGCCAGCCTGCTCTGGGATGCCACCGTTAACCCAGAGGGAGGAGACTTACTTGGGGAACACGTGTCGATGCTGCCCTGACAGAGGGGCCAGCCCACTGGTCAGAGCCACGCGAGGCTGGGAGTCCCAGCTGCGTTCTTTGGGGGAGCCTTAGCCCCAGCTTGCAAGGCCTCAGCTGGCGCAGGCCATGCCCTTGAGGCCAAACCCTCCTGCCATCCTCTGCGGCACTCAGAGTCCCTGACCTCGGGGCGAACTTCCTTTGGCAGCTCCTCTCCCCAAAAGGTGAAGGAGGGCCAGATGCAGCCCTGGACAAGGTCCCGCACCCATGGCAGCCTGGGCAAGGTCAGCAAACGCAGGATGTACAGCCATCCCCATGGCTACGCCCCTGCCTTCTGCTTCCCAGGGTGGGAGGGGACACTGAACTCTACATGTCAGCCACGAGGTGACTCAGCTCACCTCGCTGTGAGCCTCAGACTTCTCCTGCGATGTCCCAACTACTATTACCAAACAGGTTCAGAGAGGTCCAATGACTTGCTCAAGGTCACATGAGTGACCTTGGACTTGATGTTTTCCCATGTCGTACTCTCCATGGGAATGTGGCAGGCCTTCGCTGGCCCCCACTGTCGGCACATGAGGACAGTGTCCTGCCTGGTGCTGCGGGTGCTGGGCAGCCACGAGCCTTCAGGATAGCAGGGCCCATGCAGTGGCCCCAACCTGCCTTCGTCTAGGGCAGTGGTTCTCAACCTTGGCTGCACATTAGAATCACCTGGGAATCTTGTTAAAATCCTGATTTCTGGGCCTCATCATTGGTAACAAAGAAACAGAATTTCCAGAGGATGAGGCCCAGAAATCAGGATTTTAACAAGATTCCCAGGTGATTCTAATGTGCAGCCAAGGTTGAGAACTACTGGTCCAGAGGCTCTTGTCTGTGATTCCAAGGCTGGGATGCCATGAAGTGGGGAAGAGGGAGGGAGGAAGTTCCCTGAGGGCCCTTGGGAGATATAGGGTGGAATGAGGCTAGAGATGGAGCCAGGCCCCCTAACCACCAGCTGTGGCCTCTAGAAGGTTGTAAATACCCTGCAGACTCTCTTACAGCTCTAGGGACAAAGGTGTTCCCTACTGCCCCTCCCTAAGCCCAGCTCCTCGAGGTTCCAAATCTACCCACCTGGCATTCTCAGGGAGACACAGACAGGCACGGGGCCAATGGCATGTCAGGGAGAGCCAGAGTTAGATGAGCCCTTAAGGATCACCTGGCACAGGGATGGCAGGACGATGGGGGACGGCACACCACCTCCACGTCATACCCCAGGCAGGCATGGCGAATCAATCACCACTCCTCCAGTTGAGTCCGGCCATGTCTTGCCCATCCTCCACACACCCTCCGCCCAGCCATCCTGAATCACCTGAACCAGCCCATCTTTGGAAGGGGAGGGCTTTGCTGAGGTCAGCAGCCCATCAGGCGTGAGCACAGCCGCATGCGGACTTCCTGATGTCTGACTTTGTGCCCTTTCCCCTGAACTGTGACTCAGAGCCAGGTTCCTCTGGAGTTGAGAGCCCATGTATGGCCCACTCAGGTGAGCCAGCCACGCTGCAACGACCTGTGTCACAGCCTCACAGCAGCTTGCAGACAAGTACCACCCCCTTCCGCAGATGAGAAAACTGAGGCTCAGAGTAGACGCGTGCTTTCTCCCGTCACGCAGGAAGCATGGCTGCCCTAGGACAGCAGCTGTTCTTCCCACGTCTGGGCTTTTACTTTCACTAACTGGACATGCCTTCTCCTTTAGTTAACTGTTATGAACTGTCAGATTTTTCTTAATTCTCATAAAATAAAATATTAGAGAAACAAATCAGAAAGCAGACAGTTACTTGAGCTAACAGTGGAAATAAAAAAGTCCTCATGGCTTAGGTCTGGAGGGGATCTGGGGACCTGCTCAGGCCTATCTACATATGAGGAAACAGGCCTGGGGCAAGGGTCGGGTGGAGAGAGAGCAGAGACTTGAAGCCCCATCGTGGGTCAGAAGTGGGAGGTCAGGGCTCACACCCCAGTTCCCTGAACTTCTCGGCTCTCTCTGGCCCTAATTTGGTCGAGGCACCCCCTTACAGATGCCTGTCCAGGCCAGGCCTGTGGTCACAGACAGCTAAGATACAGTGGGCCTGCCCGGCCGCGCTCCCAGCAGCCTGGAGGGGTGGGGGTGGGGGGGTAGGACAGGGTGCCGGCAGGCCATGCGCCGGGCAGGAGTCGGCTCTGCTCCCACTCAGAAACTGCGGTTTTCCTGGCAGAAGAGGACCCGGTGGATCTGTGCGGAGATTTTCACCATCTCAGCTGGGCTGAGGCTGGCACAGACCCCACAAGCCCCCCTCGCCCCATCTCTCCAGGAGGCCCTCTGGCTGGGGTGGGGTTGGGGTTGAGCTGGGTCTGGTGCCCATCACCCACCCTGTCCTCTGGTCTGTACTCGGGAAGTGTCTGGGTATGAGGCTACTCGGGGACTGGGCCTCCCCATCCCAGGCTGGGAGTGGGGGTCTCATTCATGGAACCCTCCAGGGACAAGCTAGGCACCCCACAGGCCACCTGAAGATGCTTCCTGAAGTCCACAAGACAAAAACTCCCACCCGGTGCCCCACCGCCACACGCTGGCTCACTGCTCTAACTGTGCGGGTACTCTGCAGTTTACAAGGCACTCGGGTCAGAGCCCCATTTACATGGGGAGTGTTGCTCAGTGGTTAAGGACATCAGGCTGCCTGGGTTCAAATCCTGACTGCCACTTGCTAGCTCCTGTGACGTAGGACAAAATGCTGCTGCCCTCTGCGTGCCTCAGGCTCCGAGTCTGTAAACCAGGAGCAGGAGCCGTGGTGCCTGCTGCCCAGGCTGCTGTGCTCGGTGGCAAGCCAGGGCGTGGGGAGCACTCGCTGGGTCGGCACAGGACCCAGGATCATCTCCAGCAGAGGCAGCGGGACCTGGCCGAGAGGAGCTGGTGCCGCTGAGGGGACAGCAAGGGCGTTGAAAGCGACCGCCAGACACTAAGATCTTCAATCTTTTAAAAAAAATCCTATTCTAAAAACTTATTTTTTTTAAAGATTGCAACAACATCTTAGGCAGAAGATCCATTTATGCAACAATGGAAGGGGCCATGCTCTGGATGGAGGGGTGGGAGTGAGGCTGCCCGCTTCACTCACCCTCACACGGGGTCTCTGGGAACCACCTTACAGGCTCAGTGCCAGGCCTCAGAGGTCGTGGGTGGCTGAGGCAGGGGCTCTGTACCCACTGACCAGAGGAGCTGGAGGGAGGTGTCCTGGTGGCAAAGGCCAGTTGTGGAAAGTTCCAGAAGGAAGGAGAGATTGGGTTGGACCTTCAGGATACGTGAGCAGAGCACTGCTCCTCCAGTGCAGGGGCCTGGACACCCAGTGATGTCTGTCCGGGCGGGCAGGGCAGGCAGTGTCACTGACAAAGGCAGGGAGACCAGGGAGGAACCAGTCTCCTCTGGGCAAAAGGAGGCAGAACACCTGAGGTCCGATCCTCCCTGAACAAAGGATTCTCTGCTCATGGCTGCTGGGGGCCAGCTCAGATTCTCCCCGTGGGGTTACTGAACCCCTCCCCTGTGAAGGGCCTTAGAATCTGGCTTCCCAAAGTTATTGGGTGGAAACCACTTTTTCCACTAAATACATTTTAAAATCCCATAGGACTCATTTTCCTGGAACTCACTGAGAAATTCAGACCTAAGGAGAGTGGCTGCAGGGTGCAGAGGCTGGGCAGCAGGAGAGAGAAGGCGGGGGATGGCGGGCAGCAGGCAGGCTGGGGGGCAGGGGCCAGAAACGGAAGTGTCTGCCGGAAGAGAAGCCACAGGGCACCCTCGCTAACGACTGAAACCCTTCCCCTCAGGACTGGGGCCCCAGATTCTGAATCCAATATCATGGCCAGCTTCATGCAGCCACAGACCTAACCAGCCAGGAGCCTGCCTGCCTGAGGGCCCCCTGGGCTCCGTGCTCCAGGCCACTTGCGGTGAGGGCAAAGACCAGAGCTGGAAGGTCCAATGAGCTGCCTGAGGCACAGGCTAGGTTGGCTGGGGAGACTGGCCCCTTCTCTGCACCACCCAAGCCATGAACTCTAAAGAGAGGACACCCCGGCCACAGGAACCACAGGTCACAGGCCAGGGTGGCCCAGACCGAGGTGGCCCAGACAGCCAGAGGTCTCTCCCTGAGGCTGCGGAGTGGGCAGCCTCAGAAATCTCAGTTCCTGATTTGAATTAACAATGAGAACAATCCAGGTATCTTAGTATCTACTGAGTGTCCGGGAGCACCTTTGGCATTTTATGTGAATTATCTTTATAACAATATACTGTACCCGAAAGTAGAGTGATTAGCACTGTCCCAAAATGGGAAAACTAAGACCGAAGTGGTTAAGGAACTTGCCCAAGATCAGAAAATGGCAAAGCGTGCTTCGAATCCACGTGTCAGACCCAGCATCCACCTGCCAAACCATGCTACCTTCCAATGAACATGGTGCCACGGACGGCTGGCCTCCAGGCTGTCCTGAAGGAGGCCCTTCAGCTCCACCATTCGCCCGGCACACTGTGTGCCAGCTCTGCACACTGGCTGTGCCCAGCTGAGTGGGACACAGACAAGAGGCGTCCGTCCTTCGAGGGCTCCAGATCCCACAGGGGGATGTCCCCCAGCATGCCAACACACGTGCACTGCTGTGGACACACAGCAGGCCTCCTGACTCTCTGGCCTTGTGAAATGGGGTGAGATGATTCCTAAGGCATTTTCTAGCTCTCATGCTCTGGCAGGAGGCTGGGGAAGACAGGAGTAAACAAAAAAAGTAAGATGACAACCCTGCCTTCCAGAAGCCTAAAATCCAGGTGACAAGCTGTGCCACCCCACCTGCTGGCGGTCCCTACCACGGGGGCTAGACCAGGGCCGGGCGGGGGGCATCCCCATGGTCTTTCTGCAGGAGGCGAAATGGAGTGAGGCCCAGAGGGCCAGGAGGTTTGGTCCCCAGGGACAGTGTGGCTGGGCAGAGGGCCAAGACTTGGGAACAGGCTGGGATGCGGCAGGGAAGGCCAGTCTTATTTCGGAAATAAAGCCACATGCCCAGTGCCCTTTTGACCAGGCCTGGCTGGTCAGCCTGGCAGGGTGGCATGAGGGTCTTTCTTAAAGGAGAAGGCATTGAAATGAAGCAGAATGCTCACAACTCATCTGTTTTTTAATTAACTCACCCTGCTGCCTTAAGTGATTCCCTGCTTACGCTCATTCTTTTGAAAATTCCAAAGTGCTGTTTCTGACCTGTGATTTACTACTGCCGTACGTCTCTATAAGCAGTGTTTTAGCTTAAGTGGCAGTTGCATATTAATTACAAAGTTAATTATGTGCTGTGTAATCATGCTGTAATTCATTAGTTTACTCTACACTCTGAGAGCCTCGTGCTAATAACAAGATCTGACAGAGGGTTTCAGGAATCACCAAAAATTTCCACTGACAATCTCGAATGAGGCCGAGAAGCACTCGAGCCCCCATCAATACGCCTCCTCGGACCAGCGGCTGGACCTGAGGCCCGGTCTTTGTGCTGTCGGGGGCCGGACCCGCGTGGACTGCAAACCCTGGTCTGCTGAGGACAGTGGAAAACCCAGCTGGGTCTTATTTTCTCCCCACGGAAGTGCAGGGACAGGAACAGAATTTGTTTAAAATTACTTACGGAACACAGAGTCAGTTCTAGGTGAAAAATAACAGCTCGGATCACTACAGTGGCCGTGGGAACACTGGCTGTGGGGCAGACCCGGAGGGGCCTCCAGGACGCAGACCCGGAGGGGCCTCCAGGAAGCAGTTGTTCAGACAGGGAGACCCAGGCCTGTCTGGGATTTGGATCAAAGTCTCTTTTCCTTCTCTACTGAGTCCCCCAAAGCATCCAGGGATCTGAAAGTGAAGGCTGGCCATGCTTCTCTCTCCCTTCTTTCCTGTTGTGTTTTGTCTCCTAACAAAATAACCGCGGGGTGTCCTCACTTCACTCCTGAGAGAATCTCAAAACCCCACTGAGGCCCAGCTGCCCGGCCTGTGAATCGGGGTGAAAGCTCCCTGCCTCCTTGCACAGCCTCGGATGATGGATGGGAAGGAAACGTGGGCACTCCGGACCCTGCCCGCACCTCCACTGCTCAGGGGATTCTTTTCTAGAAACATCTCTTCCCAGGCTCTGTGTTGCCAGCCACTGAAGAACCCCACGCTCCTCCAATGGCATTTAAAAGTCAACGTGCATCAAGCAGGCTTGCTGCAGTCACCCCGCACTCTGCAAATCTGCGGATCAAATTTCAAGCCATTGTTGCACGAGGGGTTACAAAGGCTGTGACCTACCCCGGACACAGCGGCCTGGCCTGGCGGCTGAGACCCTCCTCTGCTTTCCAAATATAAACCTGCTTGTTTATTTCTACTGACAGCTGAATGAAAAAAAAAAAGTGGAAGTCCTTTCCCTTCTGGCTCTAGTCAACAAGAGGAGAGAGGTCTCAGAGCCCCAGCTGGCATGGGAGGAAGACAAATAAGAAAAAACAAAACATGTCCTTGTGTTGCAGTGGAATGTTTAAGAAAGGCGAAAAGCACAAGGTCAGGGGCAGCTTTCATTTTCTATCATTTCAGCAGGCTCGGGAGGAGGCAGGATGCTGCCGACTCGACAGTTTTGGGGGAATCACTTTTGGAGGGAACGCATTCTGGGGGGAGCGAGGGGGTGCTTCTTAACAGCCCAAGCGCTGCTGTGGTTTCCTTTCCAGGGAACCCTTTGGTTTCCCTGGCAACAGAGAAGCCCAGCCTCCAAAGTTCTGCTCAAAGACCAAGGCCTGGCCTGGGATGCTCCCAGCAATTACCCTGCGGCCAAGGCTTCGCCATGCTGCAGCAGGGGCGGTGAGCTGAGCGGGAGAGGTGCAAAAGTGTCAGCTCTGCAAAACGGTGGGCACTGGTGGACCGCCCCCACTTGTGCAAGCAGCGACTCATCCCCAGATCGCCGCTTTCCAGGGCTTCATGGCTGAGCAGGTAAAAATGCCAGGGAACAGCTAGGAAGCAAGCCTGTGTTTGCCAGCACCCAGGACCCGGAGGGCGTGGGACAGGCTCGGAGGTGGGTGGCCGATGGACGAGCGAGGCCGGGCCGCCTGTTCCGCAGGCTTCGGCCTTAGGTGGCTGCATAGGGAACTATCAGATCAGAGCAGGTCTGAATTTCTGAATCATCTCCCTCCATCCAGACTCGCTCCAGAGGCGCCTCGTGGATCTTAGAGCCCATCTTTTTAGAGAGAAATATTTAAACGTCTGGCCTGGGAAGATGCTTTTTGGGCATCGGATGTGGGAGGGGACGGGAGCAGGAGAGCAGGGGAGGCAAAGAGGGGGGCAGTGACGGCATTTGCGGAGCGCTCACCTGGCCGCTGGGCACTGCGCCGAGTGCTCCATATCTCATTTAACTTGCTCGCCAGCGGCCGGCTGCAGCAGGTGCGATTAGCCCTTGCTGGAGGAAACTGAGGCGGGGAGTGCCTGCCCAAGGCCACCCGGTCAGCAAGTGGCAGAGCTGTGGCTCACACCTGCCAGTCTCAGAGCCCTCTTCTCAGGAGAGGGTTAGAAGGAGTGGCAGTGGGAAGAGGAGGGCTTGGATGGAAAGCGGTTTACTTCCCTGGTGGCAGAAGGGGGACAGAGGTTCCCAGAATCCCCCCAACCCCCACACACGGAGCCCTCCCCTATCCAAACATTCCCCAGGAAGCCAGGCCTTCCCCAGAGGCCCTCCTTGAGGCTGATGTGTCCTGATGCTGCATCTTTTTTGAGCTTTATCTCCGTGAAAGCCCAGAACAGCCCCGCAAAGTAGGTAGTGATAGTCCATTTTATAGACGAATGGTGGGGGCTCAATAGCATGTCCAAGTTCACACAGCTAGCAAAACGCAGAGCTGGGTTCAGGCCCTGACCTTATGTTGAAATCTAGGCGGGGTCTTAAATAATGATGGTGTGATGATGATGATGATGATGATGATGGCAGCCAACCCTCCTGAGCTCCTCCAGGCGCTCGTACCGTTTCAAGCACTCCATGTGTATTAACTCATTTTATTCTTTCCACCATGCTCTGCAGTGCACACTATACTTAGCTTCATTTCACGGATGGGGAAATGGAGGCAGGGAGCTCTGCAGGCAACATGGCCAAGGGCACACAGCTGGTAAACCGTAGGCCAGGATTTGGACCCAGCCAGGTCATACTTATAACCTGTGTGATGGCTGTTTCTCTAATCACTGGAACACCCTGCCTCCCAGCCTTGAGTCCTTGATTGTGGGTGGTTCTGGGGTCCCTTGAGCCAGGAAGAGCCCTGGAGAGCTCCTTCCCCTCCCTGGACACATCAGGCAGGGGCCAGACCGCATCTCTGGGTATGTGTGTGAGCGCCAGTGCGCACGCCTCAGGCCTGCGCTGCATCCAGAGTGTGCGTGCAGCTGATTTATAACCCGTACAGAAAACAGAATTGCAAATCTCACCCACAAATCTTCCCTATCGAGGTACTGTGACAGGCAGACATGCTGTGAATTGCCAGGCACAGGCAGCCCTCCACCAGCCTTGGCTCCCTGACGCTCCCGGCTCTGGGACTGAGCCCTGGGGACCAGGCCACCCATGGCTCCCCTGGGGTCCTCTGGTGGCCGGCAGTCTGGCCAGCTGGGACCTGGGAGTGGCCGCCGACCTAGAAGGCCCAGTCCTGTTCCTCAGAAACGCTGGCTCCTGAGTGGCCAGGCCCTGGGGAAGCCCCATGTGGCACAGGTGACGTCCCTCCCGGCTGGGTCCCACACACCGCCTGCCCTCACACTTTCCTCACTGCTCAGGGCAGGGCCGTTGGCACCTACAGACTGAGCACGAGGACACTGGCAACACGTACGGTGACCTCGGCTACACTCATTGTTTCCCCTTGTTTCCCCTCGTCTCGTGTGATCAGCACGCCAAGGCTCAGAGAGGTTCTGTGGCTTGGGCCCTGGATCTGAACACGGGCGGCCTGATTCTAGAGCCTGGGCTGAGAACCACTCTCCCCTCAAATCCTCAAACCCTGCGGAGGGCCCTTCAGCCCTGTCCCTGACACTCACACTACCTCCCTGTCCCCCAGAGGGGACAATGGGAGGGCCCAGGTTTGGGTCTGGTTGGGGCCACCTCATCTGTGGTGGCCAATCCCAGTTTCCACAGCTGGGAACATGGGTGGCGTTCCCGGCTTCCGCAGACCTGGAACCAGAGTTCCCGTTCACACTGTCCCGGCCAAACCCGGCCCTGGGGGGCATGGTGATGGCACTACCCTCTGAAGGTGGCACCCAGCACTCAGCCCCTCGGAGGCTGTGACAGCCCAGTCAATTCCCTGCTGCCCCATCCTTCAGGGTGGGCGAGGGCAGGGCAAGAAGGAGGCTGACAAGCTGGGTGGCAACAGGGGCCGCGGTAGGCCCCTGTCTTGGCTCTGCCCTAACCTGCTGTGTGACCCAGGTCAGTCCACTGCCCTTCCTGAGTTTTGTCTTTTTTTCCTGGAAAACAGACTGGGCTTGCCTGCAGGCTTATGAGAGGATTAATTTAAATCAGCACAAGGGATCCCTCCACCCTTTGGAGATGTGTACACAGGCATGCACACATGTTCACACTCACACGCATACATGCACCCATAGCTGGTGGCATCGGGTTACAGGAATCCCCGTCGAGGCCCCCAAAGCACCCCACACCAGGCTGCCCTTCTGGGGGTGTCTCTGGGGCCTGGCATCAGGGTGAGAGGCCTGGCTCCTCCTCCTCCTTCAGCTCAGACTCCCTCAGCCCCAAACCTATAATCACCGGCAGGGAAATGACAGCCTCGCCCAGCAGCCACCCTCAGCTGGTGGGTGGGGAGGTGGGCGGCGGCCATGGTGGTGGCTGGAAGGCAGGCCTGGGACACAGAGCTGCCGAGTCAGGGGAGGTCAATGGCGGGGACGATGCCATGGGGACTGTGGGCTTTGGGGTGGGCAGATGATGAATGAGAGGGAAGAGGGGGAGGGGGAGGCACAAGGCCCAGGGCTGGTCTGAGGCTGACCCTCTGCAGGACAAGGCCCAGAGAGGGTCAGCAAGGGGTCATGACCCTGGAACCAGAAGCACGGGCCTGAGACACTGAGGCAGGCTGACTTGGCCCTTGGAAGAAGCAAGGCCAGCAGTGCCCGCAGTTTGGGTTTGAGAAGCTGCAAACACCGGTTGCAGGGAGACCAGGGCAGGGCCTGGGGCTCTGCATTTTAGAATGAGCTGCTGGGGAGCCCTGGACTTCCTCTGTTCCAGGAAGGTGCTGGGGTTCCTCCTGCCTGTGCTGCCGTCCCCTCGGCACCCGCCTCCATGTGGCAGGAGGGCCAGGCCACGGGCAGTGCCATGGGCACTCTGACCACATCTGCTAAGCTTGGCTGCTCAACACTTGTCCCCTCAGAGGCACATGCCCGCTGGTGGGTGGGGCTGCAGGGCTGTCCCTGTTTACTGAGGCCCAGCCAGCCAGCTGGGTTCGCAGGGAGCACGCCTCCTGGGCCCTCCCCGACAACAGTCAACAGGAGGCTCAAACCCGGCCCCAAACTTGCTGGGCTCCATCCAGGGCCACGCGGACCCTTGGCCCATGTCGGTGGGAACCGAAGGCTTGGCCTCCTGGCAAAGGGACATCCCAACCCCGGCCCTGCTGCCCTGGCTCTCCTTGGCCTGAGACAAGTCACTTGCACTTTCTGTCCTGGGTTCTTCATCTGCAACAGGAAATGAGAGGAGACGCCTGTGGGGCTGGGCAGCCGGGAGGGAGGAGCGTTCAGGGTGGAGGAACGGCTTCAGGAAAGCTGGGTGAGAGAGCAGTGCACACGGACCCAGGTGGGCTGTGTCAGGAGGCTGGGGTGGAGGCTGGGTCTGGAGTTAGGGTTAGGGTCAAGGTTGAAAGTATAGTTGGGGACAGCGTGGGGTTTATCTGACGGGCACTGTCTGAAAGGAGAGTCTGTGGGCAGCTGCCTCAGTGTCTCTGGACCGCAGGAGGGACCACTCAGAGGGAGGCAGCAGTGTCTGCATGGGGCCACTCGGAGGGCCAGCGTGGTTCCCACCCCACCAGGGAGGCTGGAGGCGAAGGTGCAGCCAGCCTCCCTCGGATCAGCCTGAGCACAGGCTGCTCTGAGACTCAAGACCTGGGTGACAGGCGATGGGGCAGGGACCTAAGGAAGGGCCCATTTCGGCATCAGGGCATTTGGCTTTGGCCCAGGTGAGGGCCATGGGGATGACCCAGCTCTGGTCTGGAGCCAAGGCCACTGCCTGGGCCTTCCCAGGCACAGGCCTCGCTGGGCCAGGACTCATGCTGACATCACCACAGCCACTGGCACACCTGTTGTTCTGTTTGAAATCTGGGGACTCAACCTCTTTTAAGAGGGTTCAGCTTGAGGACAGGGTCACCAGGATGACCCTGGTCACGCAGGAGTGCTGGGGTGAGTGCTGGGGTGTGGACAGCCTGGCACCCCTGGGCATTTCCTCTATCTATGCCAGTGAAGGCCCAGGGCTGGTCTCTGCTGGGAACAGGCCACTGCCCCTCCCAGTGCCCCACCTCCCTCTTCACCTTCCCTCTGACCTCCAGGATGGTGTGAGGCACGGGTCCACCTGCACCCTCGGTGCCCCTCTCGAAGGAGGCAGATGGACTGGCGATGGACAGGTGGGCAAGGAGCTATAGTGGAAGCAGGGCTTGCCTGCTTCTGTCTGCCCAAGGATGGGGATGTGAAGCTGGGGGCCCAGGGCCAGGGCAGGTGGCATGAGTGGCAATTGTTCCAGTGGCTTGTCTGCTCAGCGTGCCTGCTCACCCGCTGCCCGGTCCCCACTTGCCATGGCCTCACCAGCCCCTTCCCTGCCCCCTCACGGGCCAGAGATGGCTGTCGCCATGGCAACCCTGCTCATTCAGTCCGAGATAATGAAGCCAATGTGTTTTTCATTTCCATGAGCTGGAGTGCGAGCCGAGCGGGAGAGGAGCTTTCCCTTTTCAGCCCCTCCTCTGGGGGAAGAGGCAGGCTGGAAAGAGAAGGTATGGGGTCTGGCCGGCGGAGTCACACACACCAGCGGAAAAGGGGTGAGACCTGGAGCCACCAAGCTCTCAGCCTGCCACAGCAGTCATGTCAGTGGACAATGCTGGCTGGAAAGGCCAACACCCAGACCAGGAGAGATGGCTTGCAGCCGGGCAAAGCGGGACTTCATTTCTAGCTGTGTGACCTTGGGTTAGTGGCTTCACCTCTCTGGTCTTATATCAGCACAACCAAGTTCCCCAAGCATTTATTGGGTCCCTTCTGAGTGTCTGGCCTTCTGCCCTCCCAGAGATCCAGAGGAGACCCAGACAGAGCCCTGTTTTCCACAAGCCCACAGGTTATCAGAAGCAGCAGCTTGCACTGGGTACACGTCTCAGATATAAAAAGGCCAGTAACTCTTACCTGTTGCTGCCTGTCTTTGAGTTAATACTAAAAGGTTTACATGAAGGCATGCATGTGAACGTGCCTGGCGCACACAGTAGGTGCTTTACCAGTGCTAGCCTCCCTTTTCCCCTTCATCCTGGGTGTCTGGCACTGCAGCACAGAGAGAGCAGATGTGTCAGAAGTTCTCGTGTGTGAGCCAGAAGTCACAACTGCCCTAAAGTCTGTCCTTCCTCCTCTGGTTAGAGACCTGCCCATTTGGCTGAAGGTGAGACTGAGGCCTGAGCAGGGCTGGGCTGGGCAGAGCATGGGTGATAGAGCAGTGTCCCTCGGCCGGCCTATCTGTGGCAGGGACCATCCTAGGCCCAGACCAGGGAGAGCAGGGCTGTCTTGGAAAACCACAGCCCACAGTCACCACCATCATACCCCCTCCCCCAACCTCCTCGAAGGGCAGGAAGCCAAAAGCACTCACGCAGAAAACCCTGGCCTGTCTCCCCCCCCAATAATTCAATCACCTTGGAGGCCAGTGGCCCTCTCTCCTGGCTGGGCTGACAGATGAGGGGGGGAGGAAGGGGAGACATGCCGGGGGGAGGAGTGGGAGACCAGGAAGGCCGACATGGAAAAATCAGAGCAGGGCTTGAAAAATGAAGAAATAAACCTGCCAGGAGGGAGACAGCCTCAATTCGTCCTCCATAAAGCTGTCTAAGGGCCACCAAGGACGTTGGCAGGAGGAGAAGGCCGGAGATGGCTCCTCCTGGGACCCCCACCAACCCTGCCCAGCTGGGCTCCAGTCCCTGCCTGCTGCGGGGTAGGAGAGGAGGGGCCGGGAGGGCTTGTGGGTTAAAAGGGAAAGGGCTGTGGGAGATGCAACTAGGGGGAGAACAGCGCTGTGAACAGGGGCCTCTCGTCCAGAGGTTCACTACCACCTGCACACAGTAGGCGCTCAATGTCGGATGGACAGAAGAAGGAATGCATCGCTGCATCTGCAGGCGCCAGTGAGCAGGGCCTTTGCAGCAGGCTGACTAGACGCAAGGACTCAGAGAGCCCGTTCACCCACTCGACCATTTCCCACAAAGGAAGACAGGCCCGACAGGCCCAAAGTCATGGGCAAGTCAGAGCCGCTGGGTTCTCCAGCCAGGGGTCCAGGCCAGGCCACCTCCCCTGTGAACTGCAAGGCTGGGCACTCTCCCCACCACGTCCCTGGCGGTGCCACATCACAACAGCCCAGGCGGGGTCATGCCGACTGCGAACTGGCCTGGCCCTCCTCCGGGCCCCTCAGCGGGCCGTTAGCAATCATGTTTCCTACGAACATTGAATGCCTCAGAAACCTGCCTATAACCCCAAGTCCCAAAGGAAGGAAAGAAAGTATAAAGTGAGCAGAAAGAAATACTCTACAATGTTGACCAGCGTGACCTCTAGGTGGGAGGATTCTGGGCAGATTTCATTTTTCCTTTTCCACTTGCCTGAGACTTGCAGACTTCCTACAGTAAGCATGCATTACTTGTGCAATGAGGAAAAAGGGTGCAATCAGGTTTAACATAAATAAGTCACTCCCACTAAATGCCACTTGTGTGAGATTCTCCACTCACAGGACAGACTCCTGCTGGTCAGCGGGCACCAATGCCCCCACAAGAACCTCAGTCGTGGCCCGCAGACTCTGGGGTCACTGCAGGCAGGAAGGAGGGGCCAGGGCTGCCCTGACTGCCCTGTGCCCTGTGACCTGTGACCGTGGGTGAGTCCACACCTCACCTCACTGTGCATAGGTGTGCTCCCCTCCCAGGCTGGGTGCTGAGGACTCACGGGCCCGGGCAAACTTCAGCTGAACTTGGAAGACTAGATGAATCAGGGCACAGCGCTTCTCTGATTGGAGGGGCACCATATGGACAGAGGGGGCAGCTGAGGTGCCTCCAAAGACCAGGCAAGCTGGGGCCAGGCGGGGGAGCGGCTGAGCAGCCAGGAGGCGAGGGGCCAGCTTTCATCCCCTGTTTACAGTGGAAACACAGACTTGAAAAGGTTTCACTTTTCCACTGTTTTTGTGGCAGTGCTGTGGGGAGCAGGGCTTCCTGAGAGCGAGGCCAGCTTTCCAAGGCCACACCGAGTCCAGCCCTGCGCTGGCCTCCGACAGGAAACACCATGTTTTCAATTTACGGGTCCCTGCCAGGTGCAGCGAGCTGCCCGCGCTCCACCAGCCTAGCTGTGCAGGGAGAGCCATTCCAGGCCCCGAGGCGGCTGGGAACATACCGCAGGCCTGGGGGAGCCTTGCTCCGGGCAGCTCCGGCCAATGGTGCCTGGTGCAGTGGATAGGGCTTTGCAGCAGCTGATGTGCCTGGTGACTCTTCACTACAAACTCCAATCCCTGGCCTCCTGGCTCCCACATCAGCAAGCCCTACTTACTCCCTTGTGGGACAGAAGGGAAACTGAGGCCCACAGAGAAAAGAGGCTTCCAATGCCACCAGATTATGAGTGAAGAAAGAACAACCTCAACCCAGATGGGCAGATCCCCAACTGGGCCCCCTAGCAAAGTGGACTGTCCTGCTTTCCCCATGATGATGACAGCTGGCCTCCATCACACACCATGGCCAGGCACCATCCTTGCTTTTAGGCCATAGAGAAAGCCCAAGCTGTCTGACCTTCGTCTTAGAGTGATTAAAAACTGAGGCCCAGAGGTTTAAGAAACTCTCTAGGCTCATGCGGCTGGGAGTCCTGGACTGCACCGCAGAGCTGCCCCTCTCCACCCCATCCTGGTTTCCTGGTGCTGCCTTGTCCAGGCTGGCAGAAACCTCACTACCATGCAGGCCCTGCCAGCAACTCCCACCTTTGGATGCTTCTGGGAATCCCCAATGAGCTGAGTGATGCCAGCAGCAGGACCATTCAGCCAGTGGGCACTGAAGGCCTAGGGCTGCGCTGATGGGCAGGAGGCTGTGCACACAGGAGAGCCTCGGGCGGCCACCCCACCTCCCTGCCGCACACGGCAAGGCCTTGCAGGGCTAATGACCCATGCGCCTCTTTCCCACGGCTGGAGTGTCAGCTCCGTGAGGGCAGGGACCTGGTCTCTTGCTCACTGAGGTATTCCAAACACAAAGACGTGCAGGTAGACAGTAGGTGCTAAATACACACCTGTGGGATGACTGAGGAGTCTGACTGGGTGGGGGAGGGGGGCTCTCTTCACACTGTGGGTTTGAAGAGACCCGGAGGCTCTTCCCATTAGCTACGGATTTACAACGTTTCTAGGGGGAAAAGGCTGCCCGTCTCGTCTCGCTTCCAGCCCAGGCCCCACATGCAGAGCCCTCCCCATGCCCCGCTGCTCACTTTCTGGACTCACTGAGTTCGGTCAGCTAGAGGTGCAATCCCCCAAGGCCTCATCACAGCCCCGCCTCCTACCCACTCTCTGGAGTCAACAGCTGGGTGGTTGGGGATTGGCAGGGCCCTGTCTTCTCTTACGCTGTTCTATCCACTTTATCTCGGGCTTTCCCTGGCCCTCCCAGTGGGAGCTGTGTCCCAGGAGGCCCTGCAGTCGAGCCCACCTGTCTGTGAGAACCGTCCATGCTGGGAACAGCTCTGGGCACATCCTGATGTGGGCAGGCCTGACCCCTGGCTACGAGGGCCACTCCAGCAGCACCAGCTGACTCCAGGGCAGGTGCCTACTATGTGCCTGATCCTCCCAGGCCCCAGTGAGGAGCCCTATTCTCTTCATTTTAGGATAAAGAGGAAGAGCCCCTGAGAAGTCAGGTGACCTGGTCTCACCCAGCTCAGCGCCTGGAGATTACAGTTCAGGTTTGTTTGCAGACAAAACCCACTACCTCCAGGAAGCCTCCTCTGGTCTCCCTGGTTGGCAGGAGGCTCCCCCTGCAACAGAAGTGGGTGCTCTGTGCCGTGGGTCTGGCTGAGGGTTAAGGCCCGAAAATCGGATGAAGCTGGGTGCAAATTTTGGCCCCACCTCCCAGCAGCTGTGTGACTGTGGACTTGCTACTTAACTTCTCTGTTCCACAGTTCACTTACTTGCAAAATAGGCTCTATGAGGATGAAATGAGATGATGCATTAACACAGGCATGCATCCAGGGTCCTGGTTTGGGTCATATCCTGCCTTAAGGTTGTGGCTTTTCCTATTTTACCCCTGGACCCACTCCCAGCCTCCTCCACAATGAGCTTCCCATAACTTCATTCCCCAAGGGCTCCTCATGGATCTCAACACCTCCCTGGCCCCAGGGGCACTGGGGACCCCTAATTCTGTTCCCTGCATGGGAGCCTTGGCCTAGATTGTGCACTACCTGAAGGCTGGCATAGAATCTGCTGCTTCCTTGTTTCCTCAAGAGCTGAGCACAGACCCACACACACAGTAGGTGCTTACTATGTACCACGGCCTTACTGACTGCAGACAGTGTGTGGAGGAGGGACAGGCTTATGCAAAGGCCTGGGCCCTGTACCAGGTGCCGGGGATGAACAGAGGACTCAGCTGGGCTCCCAGCCCAGGGAGAAGGCAGGCTTGCTGTGCAAGAAGGATACCCATGGCCAGAGAAGCTCTGGTCCCTTGTGGCTGTGCAGCCCAGATCCTGAGCCCCAGGCCCTGAGAGTCATCCCAGGCTGGGAGTGAATAATTCCTCCCTGACACCTGCCAGGGCCTAGTCGCCTCAAGCGAGGTCTTATTAGGACAGGGCCGCCTCTTCACCTCTGCGTATTAACTCCCTTGAGCACCAGTGAGCGGAAAATGGGAGGGAGCCAGCCAGAGAGAGCCTTTTCATTTTGGGAGCGCGTCGCCCTCTGCGTGGATATTCCTGGAAAACTTCCACGGAGCTGACCTGGCTGGGGCAGGAGGACCTGGGAGCCGAGCGCTGTCTGTTGATTTAGGCTGACAGTTTGGGTCAAAAGGCCCCAGTGTTCGGGCGCAGGTGGCCCCTTGGTCCCTGTCCTGAGATGGCCCCGTCTCTTCCCAGGGGCTGCAGAGGCTGGTGTAAGGCTCGGGTCTGATGGGCTGCCCATCCCAGATGCACTGCCCACAGAGAAGAGTGGCACAGCCCAGAGGCCAGACCGTACGCCCAGGGGCCTGTTCCCCACTGTCCCCATGAATGACCTGGCGAGGCATGTTCTACCCTGGGCCTCAGTTTCCCAATCTATAAAGGAAGAGGCTCCACAGGGCCACCCTCCAGTTCTCACACCCCAGGCTTCCCAGTATGTTAACTAATAAGGCTCCGAGGCCCTCAGGGGAGACAGGTGCCCCCACTGCACGCTGCCTCCCTCGCTGGCTCCAGGTCAGTGGTCCAGCTCCTCTTGCAGGAGCGATCTCAGGTCTGAGTGCACCTGGCAGACGGCTGCGGATCTCGCCTCTGGAAGGCCCAGGGGACCCTCCTCTGAAAGTCGAGTCACACCCCAGGAACAGCTTTTCTGTCTCTGGGGCTCTCTGCCTGGCAGGGGGCTGTTGACCCGAACACTCTGTGGCCAGAGGGATGGGGCTGAAACCCCCAGAGCTGCCTCCGGGAGCCTGGCAGAGGGGACACCAGGGAACATCCTTCTGATATTCACTGTAAAAACGATTTTATTACTTTCATTTTCTATTATTATTATAACATTAACTGAACCCCATGGGAACGAAGATAAATATCATGGTGTTTTAGGAGCAGATCATCTAAACTCCTGGTTTACTGGTGAGGAAAGTGAGCCACAGAGAGGAACAGGCATTGCCAAATTGACCCAGTGAGGCCGTGACCTGGTCCAGGGTCCTAGCTCTAGGCCAGCTCCCTGTTGCAGGCATCAGTGTGCCAGGATGGCCCAGTCACAGGTATTATATGGATCGTGTTTAAATATTCAGAGCCCTGGGCCCAACTCCAGACCCAGAGAATCAGACTCCAGGAGAGGGGCCTGAGAACATGCATGTAAACAAGTGCCCAGGTGGCCTGTGTCTGTTGTGTCTCTATCTTAAAGTGTCGTCCTGAAAGTTCCCACTCAGGAGCTGCAGAGAGAGTCTGGGAGGCCAGGATCCCTGGGGAGGGAAGTATGTGGGTACCAGAGCTAAGGTTGCCAACCTCAGGCAGATGCCCCAGTGCTGAGATAGCACACGGCTCCCTGAGAGCATCGGTCTACTGTTAAGAGAGAAGACTGGCGTAGCTAGTGTTGCATTCCATCCCCAGTGCACCCATGTACCCCTTGCTGGTAGGCGGGCTTCTTTCCACTTTACAGATGAGGAAACTGAGGGTATCAGAGATAAAGTCACGTGTCCAGACTGGCCAAGGTGATAGATGGCAGAGCAGGGATTTGAACCCCAAACTGCCTGTCCCTAAAACCCTTGCTTCAACCACATGTCACTTGCATCCTTTGCCACACTGAAATGCACACGCGTGAGCCTGTGGTGAGCTCTCAGCAGTGGAGGTGTGCAAGTAGCAGGCCCGAGGTGACCTTGGTCAGCCCTCCTGGCGCTGTGACTGAGGACGGGCTGGGCTGGTTAAAGGATGCAAGGGTGTTCTTTGTGTTTCCTCCACACACAGAGAAAAATGTTCCAGATTGTTTACAGGTTCCAGTTCATCACAGACCTCCTGGCTCCATCCGTGGCCACCCTGGAGTTGTGGGCCAGGAGATGGCTGGGTGCCTCGGCTGGGAGGGCAGGGGTTCAAGGGGCTGGCTCCCCAGGCAGCTACAGGGCCTGGGAGGTGGGTGGGGAAAGGAGCTGTGGTGGGGAGTCTAGGTGGGGGTGGAGCTGAGAGCTCAGCAGGCCACCCAGTGAGAGCTGTCACATGTTAGTTAGACTGTCCCACTGGAGTATGGGCCAGATGGACAGGGCACCATGAGAGCGTTCTACGAAGGCTGTGAAGCAGAGATGCTCCCACAGGCTCCAAAGGAGGTCCCCAACGATGCCTCAGGGAAGCAGTGGAGGGTCCCAAACAGCTGGGAGGCAAGATGTGCTGCTTCCCAAACCGGAACTGAGGAAGGGCGCGAAGCACTTACCAGGAAAGACAGATGTGAGGGGAAAGCTGCCACAGACTCCAGAAACCAACTGGGGCTGAGAGTGGGGTTGTGGGGGTGCACCTGCAGTCTTCATAACCCAGCGCTCTAGAGGGTTCTCTGGGGCACAGTTTGCCCAACAGTCAGGATGAATTGACCCCTGTGAGACCACACCTAGGTCACTGCCTCCTCCCTAGCCTGCAGGGTCCATAACCCGGAACTGAAGCCCCTGAAAAGACCTGATGCCTGGGGAGTGAGGGCGGAGAGGGCAAACTATGCCCCGCAGTGCATGACACTTTCTCACAGAGCCGGTGAACGGCCTCAGCATCCTTCTTAACACGGCCCACCCCGCACATTAAGAACTGGCATACCGAGGAAAGCCTGGCCATCCTCAGAGGAAGCGGAGGGCACATGGCTGGGTGCCTGCTGGCTTCCTGCTGCCACTCAGCACCAGCATGCCAGGCTCTGTGCTGAGGACACGGTGTGGAGCTTGCCTGAGCCTTCAAGATGCTTACAGCCTACCAGGGAGACAGCGGGCAGCCAGCCTGGAGGACAGAGACAAGGAAAGGCTGAAGGAGGGGATGGCGGTGTCCACTGGGCCAGCTCAGCGCACACAAGCTCTGCAGCCCCCCGAGGCGGGCAGGAGGCAGCCCCTTGGAGGGGTGGTAGTCCCAGCCCTGCCTGTGGTGGGGCATCCATGGAGCGAGACAAGCCCAGCACCAGCGCCTTCTGTGACTTCCCGCCACCCCGCCTGAGCAGAGAGGCAAATGGGTCCGACTGTCAACAGAGAGGCAGCCAAGGGCAGCAGAGGGGCAAAGGGGACAATGGGCTCTGGGCGGGCTGTCTGCTCCACTGCTGGCCTGGCTCCTGGGAAACACCTTGCCTCTAGGCTGTGCTTGCTGTTAGGCAGCTGGAAGTGCCCGGGGCGGGAATGAGCCCACCTTGTTCAGGGCTGCGTGGTTATTCCGTGGAGAAGCCTGGAGCCTGGAACCCACTGTGGGGGGAATGGAAGGAACCTTGAGATCATCGTCCCTCTGTTCCTATTGAGCTTTGGTTGCTTGGGTACTAGCTACAGTCCTGCTTGCCTCGATTTACCTTTTTGACCAGTGGGCCTCCATTCCTTATTTTTTTAAAAAGTATTTTTATTGACTTCAGAGAGGAAGGGAGATGGAGACAGAGATAGAAACATCAATGATGTGAGAGAATCATCGATCGGCTGCCTTCTGCATGCCCCACGTTGGGGATCAAGCCCACAACCCAGGCATGTGCCCTGACTGGGAATGGAACCATGACCTCCTGGTTCATAGGTTGATGCTCAACCACTGAGCCACGGCGGCAGGGCCGTTCCTTATTCTGGGCAGCGGAACAGAAGCGGCCTGGCCTACAAAGAGCATACCTGCTCTGCAAACTCTCATCTGCAAGACTGCCTCCCAGCCTCAGTTTCCCTGCCTGCAGAGGAGAAGACGGGGGCCTCCCAGGCTGTGTGGTCCAGGACAGCAGCCGGGAGCCACACGGGACTGAAACCAGTGTCTGCAATGTGGTGAGTATGTTAAATACACACCAGTTCCAAAGACTCAGTAGGAGGAAAGAATGTAAAATAGCCAGTATTATCATCCCAATACATAATACAACGTACAAGACGACGCAGCAGGCTGATGGGTACTGTGAAGGGCGAGAAGGGCAGGGTTTCAGGTTTAGGAGACCGGGGGAGGAATCGACCAGGGCCCCTGACGGGGAGTCTGAGGGGCCCCAAGCTGACCAGGCCATGTCTGACCTTGAGGAGGAGGCGTGGCTGGAGGGAGGCTCAAGCCGTAGGTGGGTGTGGGTGGTGGGTGTGGGTGGTGGGTTGGGCGGTAGGCTAGGTGGTGGGTGACAAGGCCTACAAAAAGCATTCTTGCTCTGCAAAGGACTTCTGAGGCGGAGGAAGTTTAGGAGCGAAGGGGATAAAGGTGGGGGTCGGGGGCACGACAGACGCTAGTGTGTGATCTGGCCGGGAAAGGAGGCCGGGCCAGATGGTGGGGCTTCGAAAGCCAGGCTGTAGGTGGGTACACAGCAGGCACCCAGAAAGGCTGGCCGGCCAGGGGCTGGGACCCAGGGAGCTCCCCAACAGCATGCAGGGGAGGGAAGGGGAAGTTGTGTGGCTCCAGGGCCCACGGCCCAGCTCACAGATCAGACCTCAGGCCTGCGCCCTCCAGGAGCCCAGCCACAGCTCCTTGTCCCCTGGGGAGGGCAGCTGGTTTATTCATGAGCATATTCCCACCCTCACAGGCAGCCTGCTTCTGCACACCTCGCTTCTAATTATAGCGGGGATTCCACTGGTGCTGGAGGGAAACCGGGTTTGCAGCAGCCCCGCAGGCTCCCCTGCTCTAGCCCATGGCCGTGGCCCTGGCCCAGGACAGCACAGCGCGGCTACTGAGCAGATTCTCTGCACCCTGAGACCAGGCTCCATCCTGAGCGGTCGGTGTGGCGGGTCCATGGGGATGGGATGGTGCCCCCCCACCCACCACCCCCCACCCCCCACCCAGCACTTGGCCACACACAGTACACAGCCTCCAAGCAGCTGAAAGTGCAGGGCACTGCCTCAAATACCTCCAAAGAGCTGGAGGGCCAGAGCTGTGTGTTGGCCAGAGCTGGGTAAACAAGGCGAAGGTGGCAGGCCCGGCGCCCAGGGGTCTCAGTTCTGCTGAATCCGGGCGACGACGGGGGTGATGACAGAGCAGAGGTGCTACCTGCACGCCGGACAGGGAGTGACTCCAAGGGAAAGGAGCGGAGGTGAGGAGGTCTGGGACTCAGGAAGACAATCCAGACGGGGAGTGAGGGGTCTCAGATGTGAAAGGACAGGGAGAAAGCAGCTGAGCTAAGAGGTGGCAGTGGGGCTGCTGTGAGGAGGGAGGCGGGAAGGAGAGAGGTGTCTGCACAGAAAGAACCAAACTGAAAGAGACAGAGAGTCCATGGACGGACACACACACACACACACACACACACACACACACACACACCTGAGCAGGGGTTGGAGGCCAAGGAGAGAAGTAAAGAAACAACTAGCACCTAGTGTGCCAGGCTGCTCAGAGGGCTCCCCAAATAGTCGGCCTGCCCTGCCAGGGGCACTGGGCCCACCCCAACACTTCAGACCAGGTGCTCCGGGCTTGGGAGTCCGGAGCAGGAGGCATGGCCCTCCAAGAGCTGTCTCCTCCCATGACCGCGGGGAGCTGCCAGGAGAGCCAGTAGGGGGGCGGAGGTCGGTGTGCTTGACCTGGCATGCTTCCCCTCGGGTCCCTCAGGTCCCTTGTCCCACCACAGTCCACTCTGCGTGGTCAGTGGGGTGACAGGACTGCACTGGCCAGTCCGAATGTGAGGTCTGAGGCACCAGGATCTTAACAGGAACTGCACATGGGGTGGGGGTGGCTCTCACACATGGGTGGGCACACGCTCATATATTCACACACCTCCTCACACTCATTCATGATGCACACCAGCACACACATACACACACACACACACCCCTGCACACCCTCCTTCTCTCCAGGGAAATGGGCACAAAGCATCCGAGTCCTGCACGGGCAACCCCGCTTCTCAGCTGACTCCTCTAGCCTTAGGGAAGAGGCTCCAGGGGGGAGGGGCTCCCCTCGGCCAGTCCAGCCTCCCAGTGTCCAGCTAGAGAACCGCACGGGTACCCAGGCTCAGGAATGCTCTGAGCCCTTCAAATCTGCTGCCCCAGTGCCCTGTGCAGCCCCGGCCGGTTTGCATACATTTTAGTGATGAGGAACTCACTACCCAGAAAGCAGCTTTCAAAAAAGTCCAGGCAGCTCAGACCCTTGGGAAGTTAAACTAGAGGATGTGAGGGAGGCAGCATGGCTGCCACCGAGGGGCTTGAGCTGTTGGCCAGACTGTCCTTTCATCATTAGTTTGGAAAGTGACAGAATTGGCCCATCACCTTGGCTGTCACTCCAAATTATAATAGATCTAGAGAAAAGATGTCCTCCATCCTTGACTTAGGATAGCTCACTAGGACCCAAGATAACCTTTCATTCAATTAATAAAGTGTCAACTGAGCACTGCCATGTGCCAGGCACTAGGATGTGTAGTGAGCAAGTATAATCATTTAATATTCTGTTCTAGTCGGACACCGGCCTTTCACCCATTTCACAGGAGGCAATGCTGAGTCCAGGAAAGGCAGCGACCTGCTCAAAGTCACACAGGGAGCCGGTGGTCCTGGGCAGAGCCTCTCGCGTGCTGCTGCTGCGGGCCACCTGCCCGCCCCGGGAAGAAAGGGAGAAGCCGCCCACCTGCCATTCCCGTCCCCAGCATTTCTAGGACACAGAGGTATTGATTACCACCTCGCCCTGGAGTGGATTTCTTTTCTTTTTCCACCAAGGCTTTCTGTTTCTCCTTTTTTTTTTTTTTTTTAAAGAATACACTCCAAGCCGCTCCTATGATTAATTACCAGCTGCCTAATGCTCCGCCACTGGCAATTTCTGGAAAGGGAATGAATTACCTTGAAAAACATCCGAAAAGAGAACCCACCGTGAAGGAGAATTTCAAAGGTTACCTCACAATTAGCAGTGGGTTCCCGCGGCCTTATTGCGTTGCGGGCAGGCCCTCGGGGAGGGGCAGGCTGCCAGCCTTCGGGGCCACCCTCTGGCTCTGAGGTCAGCCGGCTCGGAGGCCTGGGCAAAGGCTGCAAGGCAGTAACAGAGGTGGTTTCCTGAGCACCTACCGTGAGTCTGCCCGTGGCTCTGCCCCCGCCTCTAAGGCATCACGTGATGTTTAATTCCAAGGGACCGCGGTTCAAATCCCCACTCCACCACTTAAAACTCCATGGGTTCTTAACCACTTTGGGCCTCTGGCGAGGGAGGCACTAAACACGCCTCCTCGGGGGAACTGGGGGAGAAACATATATCCAAGGCACAGAGTGCCTGGTACACGTACAATCTCACCAGCTACAACATCTAAAATACACCAGCTCCTAAGCCCCCTCACACCAGCCCTCTCAGCAACGTTGGTATAATTTATCTTCATTTTCAGATGAGAACTGACTGTCCTAGAAGGAAAAGGACTAACCCAAGGTCACACAGCTGGCAGCAAGAAGAAGGGCCAAGTACTGCTCCCTGGTTCCGGAGCCGGAGTGAAGCAAGGAGAATCCCCGGGGCTCCCCTGGCCCAGCCTCTCAGCACCTGGGAGCAGTGGAGCCCGAGGAGAGAAGCCGAGGGCAGCAGGGAGACGCATCGGCACGGCCTCATGTCAGGGCGAAGGCTACGGCTCCCCACGCTGGGCCCCAGAGCCTTGGGACAAAGGGCCCTGGCCCACGTGAGCTCTTTGTGAGGCTTCTCATCCCTGGGTCAGGAGCTACAGGGAGGGATCACCCAGGTCGCCCTCGAGCACAAGGCCAAGTGCGATCAACCCAGAAATGCCACTTGGTGATAAAACACGCTGGTGTCCAGGCCCGAGGCCTGCAAGTTCTCTGAGGGGCCAGCCCCCTCCTAGGCTGGAGGACCAGTTTGTGTCCATCCTGGCATTTGTGGGTCCTCAGGGAGGAGGGGGTGGTGGAAACTGAGGCACGTGGGAAGAAGCAAGGGCCCCAGCATCCGCGAGGAAAACGCTGACATACCCTGAGCATTTACTTATTTAGGTGTGCCTGTCCCCTGTCCCCTCCCCATGGGGGGCAGGTGCTGCGATCCCCATCCTTCTTTCATAGACAGGTAAACTGAGGCACAGAGGAACTGCACAAGCTCATGGTGGACAAGTGGCAGAGCTGGGATTTGAGGCAGGCACTCCGACCCCAGCACCCAGAGACGTGCGAGCGCTCATGTGCCCACCTCGGTGTGTTTGTGGGAGAGGAGGGTGGGCAGCCACAGCACCCAGGCCGGTAACCAGCCTCCGCTCACCCAGGCCTCTTCCTGCGTGGCTACCATGGTGCCCAGTGCCCGAGGCCCACATGACACGGGGCGCAGAGTGGTACAGACAGCTGCTGTGCCAAGGCTGGGGACACCCAAGCTGCCCCTTTCCTGGGCGCATCCCACCACCCCTGCCCTCGCAGCCTCTCCAGAGAGATTAGGCCTAGGAGGCCCCTGGGGGCCCTCTCAGGGTCTGACAAGGCCTCAGCAGGGTGGCTGTACCCCCTGCCACTGTGGCCCCAGTGAAAGGCTCAGTGTGCTGGGCACCACTGTCCCTCCCCAAGCAGCAGGCCAGGCCCAGCTGCACACCTACCTCAGTGACCCAAGAATCACCAGCGTCCCACGTTCTGGTAAGTCAGCAGTTCGCGGCGCCTCCGCCTCACTCCATGTCCATCCTGCGGCAACGAGAAGGGTGGTCAGCGGGTCCACGCCCCGCAAAGCGGGAACTGAGCACGCTGCCACGGCCCAGCCGCCCACCCGCTGAAACGTTTACTGCCGGCAAAGCTGAATCACACCCCCCCCCCTCCCCTGCCCCGGGGACTCTGAAGGACCAAGAGGAAAAGGGGCATCGTGACGCAAACAGGCCCCTGGCACCCACATCGGTCAGCTACCAGCTATGAACTGTGAACAGGCTCCTGGCCGCTCTGCGTTTCCGTTTCCACCTGTCTAATGGGATTGCGATACCTCAGATATCAGGATCCCGGGGGCTCTGAGAGGATCTAAGGATATATGGTGACAGAGCACTTGGCATTCATTCATTCACTCAAATACTTCACACACCAGAGCTGTGAACAGGATAGTGGACCTGCCCTCATAACATTCTGATAATGAGCAGATACGTAATAAAAGTGGTGTCTGCCAGAAAGAATGAGTCCAGGGGCTGTGCAGCATAGACTCGGGGCTCAGGGGCCCTCTCTGGGGAAGCGAAGTTGAAGGATGAGCCTGAGAGAGGCAGGCCAAGATGCAGGGAACAGCATTTCTCGCAGAGCGAACAGTATATGTGGAGACTCCACGATGGGGGAAAGCCTGGCCCAGCGGAAGACTTGAGAGTGGGTGGTGTGGTGGGTGCAGTCAGGGAGGGGGAGGGGAGGAGGCAGGGCCAGCTGTCGAGAAAGTGGACAGGAGCACAGGAGGGTCTGAGGGATATGACCCGAGTTCTGAGTTCTGGTTTGAGAGGCTCTCCATGCTGCTGGGGAGGAAGGCCTTGGGAGGGACAGCAGGAGGCAGGGAAACCAGTGGGGCGGCCTAGGCCAGAGACAGGTGCTCAGAGCAGAGGGCGCAGAAGACAGAAGTGGACCTGCGGGTGCTGGGTATGGGGTGTGAGAGAGGGAGGGAAGAGGCACGGATAACCCCTTCACATCAGTGGCTTGGGCTTCAAGGCAGCAGTGGGCTGAAGGGACATGATTATTTGGTACGCGGGTCCAGCTGGCCCCTCTTCTCAATGGGCCACCAGTACTCCCCGCCCCTCACTGCCCCCCAGCGCTCCAGGAGGAGGACCCCACAGGCCTGCTGTGGTGGGAGCTGCAGACGTCTGAGTCCCAGCTGTGAAGGTGCCCTGTGGGTGGCTCCCGCAGTCACCATGTTCCCTACACCTGCATGCAGGCATGAGCGCAGCCCAGGAGGAGGCCCGTGGCCAACAGTGGGAGAGGGAGTGCACACTCCATGCTAAACGTGGGCTCCCACCTGTGCCAGGGGATGGAGAGGCCTCAGACCAGGCCACACCTCCCTGGGCAGCAGGCAGGGCTCCCAGGGAGAGAAGTGGATGCCCCCCTATAAGAGGCACCACACAGCCTGGCGTTGGGAGGTGTGGGCTCAGTAATAAGAACGATCTGGTTCAAGTCCTGGGTTCATCCTCTTAGGAAGTGGGTGGCTTTGGGCAAATTCCTTAAACCTCTCTGTGCCTCAGCTTCCTCATCTGTGGGAAGGGTGTGGGGATGATAGGAGACCTCCCTCGGGGCTGTAAGGACTGTATTAGGTTCACGACTGTGGACACGCAAGCAGCTGTCCAGGCCTGTCAGCTGAAGCATGAATTACGGTACCTGGCAGCGGCTGGCTCGGGGCTCCATGGTGCGCGGGTCTGAGCCCCAAGCCCTCAGAGCTGCCATCCGCACCCCAGAATGGAGGGATGTCTCCGTGTCCTGACCCTCGGGCCCTGGCAGCCCCATACTCTGCACCATGGGAACACAGATGGCCCTTGGGTTCACTGACTCCTGCTCCCATTTCACAGAGAAGAAAACAGGCCTGGAGAGGGGCGGCGATTGCCCCATCCCACTGTCATGAAGCAAGTCAGAGGCTGGGGCAGAAGTGGAATCAGCCCCTAGCTTGGGCCTTTCTTAAAGGCGAGCTGGCCCGCGGACCCGCTGACAAAGAGGAAATAATTATTTTTGCAGCTGAGACAGAAGCCTGAGCCGGAAAGTGCTCGCTCACTCCGTGGGCATCATCCAGGCCTCAGGGAATGATGCCAACCATCCTGCCTCCGAGGTGACCCGGCTCACGGTGCACACGTGCCCCGCGCTGCCCCCAGCGCCAGTTCTTTGGTGTGGGCCCGGGCAAAGGGACAAACAGACCTGGCCAAGGTCACATAGTGAGGGCACCACACAGGGGCACCAGGATAAGAGCTCAGGCGCTGGTGGGGGTCTGACCCCCTTCCTCACGGGCCTGCATTGGCCCCCCACCTGGGGAGACAGAGGGGTGGGACGCTCGCCTTGGCTGAGTTGTATAGTGGGCTCTGCCTGGGATGCTTCTTTGACCACCAGTGAAAAGCAATGAGGCAGAAACTGAGCTAGCATCCCCCAATGACACTCGGGCCCAGAGAGGTCCCCTAACTTCCTAAGGTCACACATAGGTAACAAGGAGCTAGAACATGATAAGAACAGAGCTATGACATGAGCAGGTGGTCTGTCCCCACTCATACTCTGCCCACTACCAGGCGACCAGCAGGGAGCTCAGAACCAGGGCTGGGCACGCAGGCTTCCCTGCCACCGTGCGGGCACCCCCTCCCACTGGGTGCCCAGTCAGGCGGGGGCTCAGGCTTGGGTCAGGCTATGAACAGTGGCAATATCGTCCATCCCCTCGCTCAGTGACCTCAGGTGTGGCTCACACCTGGTGTGGGCTTGGCCATCTGGTGAGACCAAGGAGAGACAGTGGGATGAACCGGTGTCCTGCTCACAGCCTGACCGACCACAGCCATAAACATGTGGGTCCCCTGCAGGGGGGTGTTCTCTGCTCAAAAGGCACTGGAGCCATGGAATGGGTGTAGCCTGAGCCTCAGGGCATAGCGGGGGTGGGGCCCAACCGGACTCCCTTTGGGATGGTCCCCCCCCCCCGTCCCCCCATCCTCTCATCCACTGAGGACTCTTGTGGGCTCCTCAGTGCAGGACTCTCACTCTGGGGGTGGGTGGAGGGGTGAGGCCCTAGTGACTGTGAAGACAGGAAGGGCAGCGTGCAGACCGCAGACTGAACCGTGCTCTCACTCTCACTGCATGCCAGGAGCTCCCAGGGCAGGGCAAGGCAGTAACAGTGTCCACCCTGTAAGAGTAAGATGGGGACTGGAACATGGCAGAGGTCACTTGGATTGGCGACTGTCCCAGGACCCAGATGCGTCCACACCCACCTTCCCATCCCCTCTGGCTCCTGGGATCCCCTGGGAAGAGCAGGGTGTGGGCTTCGGGGAGGCACCAAGCCAGGCTGGCTGTGGCTGTGGCTGGGGCTGGCCCAGAGTGATGCAGGCTGGTCCCGGATCCCTGCAGGACAGAGGTGCCTGTGCCTCAGGGTGTCCAGGATGTGGGGCACCAGGAAGGCTGGTGCTGTGGCTCTAGCCTGCGCTAAGTGTCCAGTTTTTCTCTACAGCTGCCACGGGTGGGAGCCCACATTCGGGCTGGAGCCCTGCCCTGTCTTTAGTGGGGAGGTCAAGGGAAAAGGTGGGTAGAGCCGGGTTTGATTCCCTGCTTGCCCTTTATTTCTGGGTGACCTTGAGCAAGTTTTGGGCATCTCTGAGCCCCCATCTTTGCTCTAAACAAGGATTAATTGCTCCTCCAGCTACTCACCCACCAAGGGAGGCTCCAGGCTGTAGGTAACTGGGGGAAGGAGTAGGACTGCCCCAGTGAGGTCTATACAGCAGGGGGTACACTGATGGCATCAGTCAGTCAGAGTTCAGGGCTCCTGTCACCTGCTGCTAAATGACACATACGTGCCCCTCGTGCCCTGGTGGCTGTGAGAGCTTAATGAGACATTGGGTGTGTAGATACGGGTGCCACGGAGTAAGGGACAGGTCAGCGAATGGTGACTGTTAAAGTTCGGGGGAGGGTAACTGCTCAAGGTCTTAAGTGGCCAACTATGGGCCAGAAACTGGTCAGGTGAGCACCCAAACCAGCCCTAACCTGCTGCTCCACTGGCTGACCTGACCCGAACCAGCTCTGGCCACTCTGACCTGCCTCGCCTCGCTGGATCACAGCTGTCTCTATGCCCATTTTACAGATGGCCAAGCAGCTGCTGGTCAGGGGTCAAACAGCCAGGGGCTCTGCCTCTGGCCCCCCGCAGGAAGGGTGGCCTCTGACCCAGCTCCCAGGCTCTCTGGGGTGACACGGGCTCCCGCACCTGAGACCCACCGGGGAGGCCTCCCCTTGCGTGACCCTGGAGCAGGCCCTGTCCTTCCCTGGCGGCCAGTGCTGGCTCCAGGAGCAAGGCAAATATTTACCCCGATGGTTATCCAGACGTGCCGGCCGCCCCGCCTCCCGCATTCCTGGAATACATGTTCCCTGACCTCACCACGCTAGGGGGCTGGGGGAGGCATCCAGACAGCCGTGGGTTAGCGCCAGGCTGAGGAGTGCCCTGGGCCTGGTGGGAGCCAGTGTGGTATGGTGGGGAAGGGGCTACACGGATGCCACCTCTGGGCCTCCTTTAGGCAGCTCCTCACACCTACTGCTTCTCTCTCTCACACACACACACACACACACACACACACACACACACACACACACACAAACATGTGCACACACACATGCCCGTGTCCCTGGAGGGAGCCACTCAGCCTGCCACACACACGGCAACTCTCCCGCTTGCCAGGGCTCTTCCTCCTCAGCCCCAGCCGCTCTCGTGGCCTCAGTCCTCCTCAGCACAGCCCTGTCATCGGGGAGCTGTAGAGTCCGACTTCACAGATGAAGAAACTGCCCAGCAAAGGCCAGAGGTCACAGAGATGCATGTGGGAGGGCATGCGCTGCCTCACCCCAAACTTTCCCCAGCGGGGTGACACCATCAGAACCCTGCCCATCCTTCCGTGCCCAAAGCACCACTTCCTCCAGGCTGCCTTCCCCATAGGCCCCATCCCAGTGACTTTTCCCTTTTCTGAACTCCCAGAATATTTGATGGGTTCCTTTCACTCTCCTCGCATAATCAAAATTGGGGGCCTGGTCATCTCTCCTGCTGGGAGAGCCTGTCATACCCACTGCAGGCATAGCAAAGGGGGGCCCCGGGGCTCGGGTGGCCCCTGGTGCTCAGAGAGGGCTGAAACCCCAAGTCTTCCCACGAAAGAACAGGAGTGGCTGCAGGCAGCCTCGGGAACAGGTAAGAAAGCCCCAGTGAGTTGGCTGTTTGGGGTGGAGGGGCCTCCTGGGCAGGGCTGCCTGAGAACCAGGAGGTGCCCTTGGTCAATCCTCCTGTCTGTCTTCACTTCCTCTGAGATGATTTTGAGCTGCCCCGACAGCCTGCCCACTCCCAGGCCCAAGGACGCCCGGTGTGCCCGGGCCCCTGCTACCACCCCGGGGCTTTCCACCTGCCTCTCTCCTCTGTCCTCTCAGGAGAGGCAGACCAGCAGGGTTCGGCTGACATGCTGCCAGAGGAGGAAAAGGAGGAGAAGAAAGAATTGGGGATGGGTGGGTGTGGAGAATGAAGGCAGGGCCCAAGGCCAACCGGTACACTGGCCCAGCCTGTGTGCTTCCCAAGGGTGTTGGGGCATTGTCTATGCAGCGGTTCTCAACCTGTGGGTCGCGACCATCGGAAAACACATATAGCATATCAGATATTTACATTACGATTCATAACAGTAGCAAAATTACAGTTATGAAGTAGCAACGAAAATAATTTTATGGTTGGGGGTCACCACAACATGAGGAACTGTATTAAAGGGTCGCGGCATTAGGAAGGTTGAGAACCACTGGTACGGCAAAGTGGTGAGACCCAAAAGAAGGTGGGCAACTCTAGGACAAAGTGCTGGAAGGGGTGCCTGGCTCAGCCTGGCAGCAAAACGGGAGGTCAGGGGCATCACCCCCGTGGGCAGAGTCTCTCATGCAGGAGGGCACCCTCCTAGGCAAAGGCCCAGAGGCCTGGCAGGAGAAAGGCTTTGGGCTGAATAATTATAGGTGGTACCAGTGAGCAGGGAACACTGCATTCACGGGGCAGGGCACCAGCTTCCCTGGGCACAGGCAGACACATCCAGGGCTTCACACCTTGCCCAATCCTGATCTTCTGTGTCTTCACGGCCATGTTGGAGTGGCACCTGCTCTAGAGACCCTGTTGGGCCCGCAAGTCCTCAGTGGGCATCGCCCAGGCCCAAGGAGTGATGTCCGCCCAGCCTGCCTCTCCGGTGCTCCGGCTCATGATGCACACTCGCGTGCCTTGCCCCGACTCAGCCCCTTGGTATTGGGCCTGTACCAAGGGGCAAATGACACCAGAGAGAGGAAGGATCCTAGCCAAGCTCACAGAGCAATCAGGCCCCAGTCAGGGACTGGCTCTCCTTTGCTGCAAAGCCTCCCTGCCCTAGTCCACACCTCCTACCACCCAGAAGTCCTGGGCTCTGGCTTGTGGGCCACTCACACTACAGGAAGAGGAAAGGGTCTCTTCTATCTTCAAGTCATCAAATGAACAATTTCTTCTCTAATCAAGGGTGAGGACTCCACACAGATTGATGGTGCATAGTGTGGCTTTAGGTTCTTATACACCAGAGTTCGGGTTCAGCTCTGTCACTTATTGAGGTATGTAATGTTGGGCAATAAACTTAGCCTCTCTGGGCCTCAGCTTCCTCATCTGTAAAATGGGATAACAAGAATCACTACACTCACAGAAATGTAAGGCCTTAACATTATTCCCATACTGCACTTGCACAGGAAATGCTCGATAAATAAGGACTGTCATTGTCCCTGGCTTAGGTTTGCTGCCAAGTGCAAACTTGGGGTTGCACCGTGTGGAGGCACTGGACCCCTTGTCACAGATATGGAGGAGGCCCAGGACTCTGGAGCCAACTCAGGAGCAGTCCCAGTGGATCTGCTTCCTGGAGACGGGCTTCATGAGGGTCACCTGCTCCCAGAAGAGGGCCCCAGCCCCTTCCCACAGAAAGGCCTCCAGGTGCAAGCTCTGTGCCAGGTCCTCCCATCCACACCCTCCATCTCATCGGGCCCCATGGGTGGGCAGAGCCAGGGTCAGGGTCTTGCCTAGAGGGGCACCTAGCTGGAGTTGGCCAAACCAGTGCCCTCTGGCACCCACCTGGGCATTTGCCACTCCCAATGATAATGATCAAAACTGAATTTTCTGTCAGCAGCCCCCTTACAGAGGGGACGTGAATCTGCAGAAGGACAGGGATAGGCCCATGTCAGCCTGGTGTTGGAGGCTGGACTGTCCCTCCAGGTCTGTTTCCTCATCTGGGGCTACACAGGCTGGAGGATTAGCTGAGCTGATGTCACACCCATGATTGGTACAGGGCTGGGCAGCACCCTCGTTGTCAGCTCCGTGGGGCAGCCTGGACCCAGGCCCTGTGCTCCCTCCACTCGAGGAGGCAGGCGGGACCATCGAGAGGCTGAAGGGCACAGGCGCTCCCAATGCCCATGCAAACCGCCTATCACCAAGTGTCCCAATGACCCCATTCCTGGGCCAGGGCCAGTCCCCTGGCGGCTACCCTCTCCACACAGGCATCCCTCTGGGATTCTGGCCACACGTGGGCCAGGCCAGTCTGCAGTGATGGCCAAGGGCCAGGTTTACAAACGCTGGACAAAGGAAGGTCCTGTTCTTGCTAGCGGGAAGTGGGGGGTCTGAGCACAGCACTAACGCCACCCAGGCCTGAGCAAAATCCTGGTTCTGCCGCTTGCAAGCCATGTGGCCTTAGCCAAGTCCCTGCACCTCCCCTTCCTCAGTTTACTCAATGGTGCAGCGGGGAGGGAGAAGGTCTAACTGGGGCAAGTGCGGGGCCAACCCCTGGCCGTGGAGGAGCCAGGCCACGGGAGCTCTTCCGGTTTGTAGGAAAGCCAGCTCTCCCCCCAGGGGCAGCCCAGGGCTGGCTGCAGGGGAGCCGGTGGGAAGGCCGGGGACTGTAGGGTGTGTTAATCCTCATACTGCACTTCGCCACCTGTCCCAAGGTGCTCCACCAACGTAGTCACCCAGGGAAGCTCAACTAGCGCCAGGGATCCTGCTCACACCGAGGAAGGTCCCAGTCCGGCCTGTGCCCTCACCCTCCCTGACCTGGGCGAGAGCTCCCTACGCCCCGAAGCCTCCATCACTCAGTCTGCAGAGTGGGAGGAACAATGCCTGCTTAATCCCGGGGTTGCTGAAAGGACTCTAGGAGATGGAGGATGTGGCCCGCCCCGGCGTCGGGCTTCGAGGAGGTTCCCCGTTCTGTTCCGCACACTGCCGGCCTTGGCTACTCTTACCTTCCCAGGCAGCCCCAGGCCCAGCCCGGTCAAAGCATCACACACCCAGAGCACATCCCAGCGCTCCCACCAGGAGGCACTAGGGACCCCCAGTGCTTCCCAGCCAAGGCCTGCAGGACCAGCAGAGGCTGCCCCTTTCTTCTCCCTTGAGTCTGGATTTCCCCTGCCTTCTCTCAGAAAGAGGGGCTCCCTCAGCCCAGCAACTCAGTGAGATTCTCGGGGGACCTCCCCACACACCTGTCCATCACTCCTGGGGATTGACAGCCTGTTTGCTAGGGCTGGGCCCCCGATGGGCTAAGACAGTGGTCGGCAAACTGCGGCTCGAAAGCCACATGCGGCTCTTTGGCCCCTTGAGTGTGGCTCTTCCTAAGCCTTAGGAGTACCCTAATTAAGTTAATAACAATGTACCTACCTATATAGTTTAAGTTTAAAAAATTTGGCTCTCAAAAGAAATTTCAATCATACTGTTGATATTTGGCTCTGTTGACTAATGAGTTTGCTGACCACTGGGCTAAGAGGAGGGGCCAAGGCCAGCCCCATGATGGATTTCTGCCTGTTGCCCACAGCACCCAGCACAGGGCTTGCAGGTATGAGCCCCCGGAACGTTTGCTGGATGAACGAATGAGCAGTGATGGGAAGTGTGGTGTGAAAACAGATGTAGATCAGAGAACACAGAGGTTAACACTTGCACGGTGCTTACCACGTCCGTACCGGGTCCGGCTCTACAGACACTATTTATATAGCAAACCCACTTAGTCTCCACAGCAGTTCTATAAAGTAATGTCATTCCCATTTCACAGATGAGGAAACAGAGGCTCGGAGACTGAAGTCGCCTGCCCAGTGTTAGAAAGTGGCAGAGCTGAGTGAGGCAGGCCCTGGGCTCCAGGATCCACACGCTGCCCACAGTATCCTGGAGAGCAGCCCCTCAGAGGCTGCAGACAGAGGTTGCCCCCAGGGCTGCAGGCCCCGCCCCCAGGGTCCGATTTAATTGGTGGTGTGGGCTGTCTTTCTAAGCTGCTCTGGCTCCCACCTGGGCAGGGGCTGAGAACCCCTGGCCAGCCCCACCCTCACTCTGCAATGGGGTCTCCCTACACATTGTGGGAGGGGGGCCTGTGATCTGAAGTCCAGTCCCCTGACTTCTGCATCGTGGGCTTAGTGCTCCGTCCCTGCAGCCAGCCGCCCACGGTGCAGATGTGGGCGGGAGAGTGAGGCAGACAGGCGCAGGGAAGCTAGAACAGTCCGCAGCCAGATGACACACAGGCCCGGCCATTCCTGACTCACGGCCACCCATCCTGTGACTCCACCCACCGCCAATGTCCCCACCCTGGCTTCTACCCCACAGCCCACTGCAGCCACCACAGTCACCTCCCATTTCGGACCAGAAAGCCACAGAGGGAGGAAGAAGCAGTGGGGCCCCACCCAGGGCTGGGTGGGAAACCCAGACTACCCCGAGCTGGGGGCGGGGGGCAGGACAGCTCTGGGACACGCAGAGGAAGCCGCACTGGTGCTGACCCCTGCCCCTCCCTGCAGTACCGCATGCTCCCAGCCTGTGCTAGCCCCGCCCTGTGGACCACGGGTCTACAGGAGGAAAACTGAGGCCTGCCGAGCCCAGCTGGCACTGACACCCACCTGGGCCAACTTCCTCAGCCACGTGATTCCCCACACCTGGATGAGCATGCCAGGCTGTCCCACCGCCAGTTCCTCTCTCTGAGAATGCACTACCCCTCCGTCCAAGAACCTTCAATGGTTCCCGCTGTCTACAAGGTTCAGTTCTAACTCTTCAGCCTCAGATTCAAGGCCCCAGTCTGACTTAGACCTATAACCTTCCCCTACACGTCTGTGTCTCAACCTCTGTGTACCTGGTGCCTGGAATGCCCTGGTCCATGTGGCCTGACACACTGGGAAAGAAATTAAATCACCAGGGGCCACAGGGGTTCAGACCCTGTTCCCAGGGTCTCCAGGACTCCTCACATCTTTATGACGCTGGCTCTGAAAGGCAGATGCAGACTGAGGCTGAGCTGTCACCGCCCACAGGGAGGAACTTGGGTGCTGAGACCTATGGTCTCCCTGTCGCTGATAAGCTTTCGGCTGGCCCAGGAGCTCAGGGTGGCGCTGAGTCTGTGTTAACCATCCAAAGTCATGGCGACTTGGGTCTACTCACCTTGGTGTCCCGACTCTCCTTTCGGCCCCTTTGGGAAAACAGCTGGTCCTGGGCTTCAGCCCCGGCTAACACTAAGCTGGGTTGGGGCTGGGGGCTGCCCAGGGGGAGGTGCCATGGATCAGACATGCTGCACAGTTGTGGGGGCCAAGGGCATTAACTCTGGGGCCAGCTGCCCACGCAAAGCCCAGTGTAACCATCCTGGGCAGGTCGATTCACCTCTCTGTGTCTCAGTTTCCTACTCTGTGGGCAACAGGAGGAGTGACCTCCCGGGGTTGCTGCGATGACCATGAACTTCTGTAAGGGAAGTATGAGAGCAGCCTGTCCATGAGGTGCTGTCCTAGCGTTTGGAGCATGAAGTATTACTACCCTGGTCCTCCCTGCACCTTAGGCTCAACACCACAACCCAAGGAAAATGCAGACCCTGCCCCTTAGCACTGCTCCCTCCAGCCCCAGCCACAGGCCTGCTAACCTGGCCCACGTGCCTAATGGCAGCAGAGGGCTCTCCGACGCCCCACCTCCAGCTCCGGAGGAGGGAGAAAGGAAGGCTCCTTCCTGGGCAGAGGTACCCAGCTTTGCCCGTGTTGTCAGCGATGGAATGACCCAGAGAGGGGCCATGCCAGCATCACCCTGTCTGCCACAGACACTCCGGCAGGCACCCATGTCTCTCTCCCTGCTCGGGGGTCATCATAGACAAAGCGCCCTTGGCTGGGATGCGTGACAGGAGTCTGTCTGGGCAGTTAATTCCAAACCTGGTTGTCCTTATAGGATACAAAACTCGCCCACCCCACCCCTTTATCCATGGGATGCTCGCAGCTGCGCAGAGCTGCTTTCTCTGACCTTTCTTTCTACAGATGAGGCCAGAGGGGTTGAGTGACTTGCTCAAGGGACCAGCAAGCTGGTGATAGATCCTAGACCAGTGATGGTCAACCTATGACACGCGTGTCAGAGGTGACACGCGAACTCATTTTTTTGGTTGATTTTTCTTTGTTAAATGGCATTTAAATATATAAAATAAATATCAAAAATATAAATCTTTGTTTTACTATGGTTGCAAATATCAAAAAATTTCTATATGTGACACAGCACCAGAGTTAAGTTAGGGTTTTTCAAAATGCTGACACGCCGAGCTCAAAAGGTTCGCCATCACTGTCCTAGACCCCAAACCCCGTTCTCTGGGCTCCCAGGCCCAGCCCCACTAAGAGCTTCTCTCTCCAGGCCCATAAAGGTGCCTGTCTGTCTGGGAGAAGATAAGTCATCAGCATGTGTGGGGTGAGGAATGGGTGTGGGCCCAGAGCTTCCACCAGCGGGAGGGGGTCAGAACAGGTCAGGGGCAGGGCAGCCCAGAGCTGAGGTCCCGCTTCCTCTCTCAAGAGGGCATGATTCCTGGCAGCAGCTCCCACGGGAAATAGTAGAAGCGCCACCCTTGGGAACATGGGGTGGGACGGGGGTGCGTGGGCAGGGTTTCCTGTTGTGGGGGCGGTGGCCACTTGCTGAGGCCCAGTGACCTGAGTGGCTGTGGCCCTGGGGCCAGGCCAGCATTGGGTTTCGCCTCATCCCTGGCTCAGACCCAGTTCACCCTGAGTCCCATCCTCCAGGCCCGCCCTGGCTTCCTGTCCCATAGGTCCCACCCAGCCCGGGAGGCAGGGAGGGCCCCGTGGAGCCTCCTCAGAAGTGCCAAAGTTTTCTGGAGCAGGAGTGGGCAGGCCGCCCTGGCCTGCTCGGTGGCCTCTGACCTCTGATCTCGACCTCCAGTGCTGTTTTCTAGCAGGAGGCCTTGGCAGAAGTACCACTGGGGTGTTTTCCTAGTAACTCACAACTTCAGACACAGCTGAGCAGGACCAGCCCCCAGCCTGCTCCGAGCATTCGGATCACTGCTCCCCCAGCTCTGGGCAGAGGGGCAGGGTCATTTCTGAGCCGTGCCGAAGGGACCAGGACAAGGGGAGAAGCTGAAGTGGGACCCATTTCAGGCTTCCCAGGCAGGACTTCTAGTGGCCAGAGGAGAGCGGCTGTGTGGCAGGTCCTGCAGAGGGGTGCATCCCAGCCCGGCAGCACAGCCCCTAGGGACAAGGTGACATCAAACCCTCAGAGCAAGACCCCTTCATCGCCCCCAGCTTCGCATGCCTGGGTCCTTAAAGTGCCAGCAGTCTGGGTGAGATGGAAGCTTGGTCCGGGGTGCTGTGGGGCCACCATGGTCTGCGCCTCAGGAGCTGGGGCTCACCTGTCCTCCAGTGCGGAGATGCCGGGAGTGGAGCGGTTGGGGGCCCGGCCCAGTGAGAGGGAGAGGCCCTCCCCTGCTTCCCTAGGGCACAGGCTATAGGAGGTCGTGGCAGCTCAGGTCTCTCTCAGGGCTGCTCTGGAAACAGGTGCTCAGAAAGCAACTGCCCGGGAAAGCAGGACCCTTCCAGCTGCCTCAAGTGGCTCAGTTTGGGGGATGAGTGCAGATGGGAGACGGTTTGGGGCTGAATGGGCTGGTCCTGTCTGAGAGCACCCCAGGGGCCGGGGCAGAGCTGGGGTTCAGAGCTCCCGCCTGTACCATGGGCTCCTTAAGGACCTCCCCATGAAGGCTGACAGCCAAACTCACAGCAGTCCCCGGGGCCGTGCTGGGAAGGCGGGGCTTCCCAGCGCAGGACCTGCCCACACTACTCCAATCAAACAGGCCTGGGCTGCCTGCGGACTCCGCTGAGCTGCTGCCTGTGAGCAACTCTTGAGAGGGGCTCGGTCAGGAGGCTGAAGGCCTGAAGTGAGCAGGGTGGACCATGAGCCAGACTTCAGCCCTGCTGGGCGGCCAGGGCACACGTTACCAGGAAGAGTTTCTAAGACAGCCATGTGCAGTATTGAGCCTCTCGACCCTGGGGGCATGCAAGGCCAGGCCAGGACACACAGGCCTAGGCAGCCTTCTGGAACGCTAGCCCAGTAGCTTATAGCCACCCCAGGCCAGAATCCACGTTTCGTCATGGGTGGCAGGATGGCTGGCCTTTGTCACCAGCTCAGCCACTGGCCACCAGCTCCACCCCTTTTCTGTATGGGAGCTTCCCAGCTGGAACAGCCTTGAGCTCAGGAGCCAAGCCAGGGAGAATACCCTCAAATCTATCACAAGCGAGACCAGGTCTTTCCGTGCTCTATGTGCCCTGATGCCAGCTCTCTGAGCCCCTCATCCTGGGTACCTGGTGTGCTCAGACACCAGCCTATCTGGGGAAAAGTATGCCCAAGCTTCCCAAGAACCCAGGGCAGCCTGTGGGGTCTGCTGAACCCTGACCCCCACCCCATGATGGCCCCTCTCCTGGGCCTCACCTTAGCCTGGACCCGCCACCCTGGGGATGCTGCTTGATGTGGGCTTGGCGAGGCACATGTGTCTCACTGAGCACAGGCCTGGCACAGACTTGGCTGCCAGGAACGGTTTGTCAAAGAAGGAGAGGGGGACGCACAGACACATGATGGGTCCTCAGAAGCAGGGACCCAAAGGCCACTACAGCCCCCTCCTCCACCAGGCCCGAGGGGCACTGTGCCCTCTACAGCTAAGCCACGCCATACAGGCCAGGCAAACCTGGAGGGAGGCAGAAGGACACCTGCCACTTCTCCTGAGGCTCTGCTGCCCAGAGGGGCTTGGGGAAGGCCCCAGAAGTCTCTGGGCTTTGCTGCTGTCTGTTGTGGAAGCCTGGCTCCAGTTCCCACTGCTCTGGAGGAAAGGGGACCCTGGGACCCGAGCCCCAGCTGCTCAGCCTACAAGGGACTCAGTGACATCTCTCCCCCTTGCCTGCCATCCCCTACCCATAGATCTTTGCTCTATGAAAAATGGTCCTGCCCCCTCCGACAGGAGGAAAACCAGGTCAGAGGTATGGGAATCTGACAAACCCTACGCCCCTGCCCAGCACAAGGTCCTGGCACACAGTTAGGTGCTCCATCTGTTGACTTGA
>NW_005871378.1:325522-326763 GCF_000147115.1 Myotis lucifugus
AAAAATGGTCCTGCCCCTCCGACAGGAGGAAAGCATGTCAGAGGTATGGGATTCTGACAACCCTACGCCCCTGCCCAGCACAGGTCCTGGCACACAGTAGGTGCTCCATCTGTTGACTTGAGCAGAGGCTTGCTGGACACATGAGGGAAGGCCTGACGTGGGCTTTCCTGCGAGGGGTCAGGGCTCAGCAGCCACTCCGGGGGACACGACAGACAGTGGCCATGTCCACACGTGCCCCTCTCTCTGGCCAGGGCTCTGCCTCTTCCAGCTCCCCTTGGACAGAGAGTGCCTGCCCTCTCTGTTTCAGGGCTGGGAGGGTTCTCTGTAGTCAGCAAGTCTAATACCTTTTCTTGACAGGTGGAGGTGGGGAGGGCCAGGGAGAGCAGGGGATCAGAGCAGGGCCAGTCCCAGGCCAGGCCTCCTCACACCGAATCCAGAGGCCCAAGAACTGCATGCCCGGCTCAGGGCTGCCCTCTGTCCCCGCGATCTTCATGTCACCACCCATGCCAGTGTGGCCCCCTCCCCTGGCTCCATGTCTTAGCTGCCTGGCTACAGCCAGCCTGAACTGCTTACTTAAACAAACAGGGAAAGTGGCCACGTGACTGGCTAAGGTTTCCTAGACCAGGGACACACATACACACACACACACACACGCACACGCACACACACACACACTCGCTGCAGGTCAGGTGGCTGTGTGGCCCAGCAGGGCAGGGACTGAGCCGGCTCAGGTTTCTTGTCTTTGAAGGACAAGTGATCAGCCTGCCTTTCCTCACCCAAAAGAATGCCTTCTCCAAACACTTGTTTTTTCTGCTTCCTGGACGCGCCAGGGACGTGCTGGATGGGAATAGCGAGGAGTGCGGGGAGAAGGGGGGCGGGTGGAGGGAAGGACACACGCCTCCCGGCCCTCGGTCTGGTGTTTTCCTTCCGCCCTCCCCACCCAGAGGGCAGATGCCTGCTGGGAAACTGTGGCAGCCCAGCGGCTCTCGGCTCTCACGCAGGGAGAATCCAGAGCCCAGAACTCGGATGTGGGGCAGGAGGGGAGCCGAGGTTTATCTCCGAGGGAGACAGAGACAGGCCTGTCAAGGCCTTGTACCCGGAGCAGCGGTTTGGCAGCTGGACTCCACGGCCCAGCCCCGGGGCGTCCAGGGAACGAGGAAGGTGGAGAAGGGAGCTTAGTCCAACCTGGCAGGAGCTCGCCTGCCTATGGTCTGCTGTTTGGGAAAGGTCTGCCATGTGAC
>NW_005871378.1:326863-331168 GCF_000147115.1 Myotis lucifugus
TGGATCAGGAGCTGCACCAGAGCGTCCAGCCCTGGCGCTCATGTTCCTACCAGGTCCCGGCGTACCGGAGGCTGGCACCCGGCCAGGGCTGGGCACAGAGCTCTAAGCAGGTACCCAGGGCCAGGCCCTCACTCTCCAGGGACGCACACCAGCCAGCCCCACCTCCTCCTCCGTCTGTCCCACCACTCGGAGCAGCCCTGGCACGTGGCTTTGTGAAGGGCTCTAGGATGGAAGAGGAAGAGGCGGAGACATAAAGGAGAAGAAAATGCGGGGAAGGGGAGACCGCGGGGGTACAAACAAGGACAGAGAGAGAAAGAGAGAGCCAGGGTGCGGTGGGAGATAGTGGAGGAAAATCGGAGTAAGAGTGAGAGAGAGGAGTGACAGAGAAATGGGGAGAGAAGACAGGAGAAACAACACTGAGAAAGAGGGAGGAAGGAGAGGGGCAGGGAAAACAAAGCCAGAGAGAACAGAGGCGAACAGAAGGGAAGAAGGGGCAGCTGGGCGAGAGGAAGAAGGGAAGGAAGGAAGGAGGGGGGGAGGGAGGTGACCCACAGGGAAGGGCCAGAGGATGAAGTGAGCAGGAGCGAAGGAGAAAGACAGGCAGAGGGCGGTCAGGGCAGGAGAGGGCCTTGGTACCGGGAGAGACAGAGAGAAAGCACAGCCGCCCACCGAACATTAAATACCTAACAGGAGATGACAAATCAAATGGGAATTACTGCGGTAAAAACATAATTAGAAACTTGATTGAAGTTAAACAGAATTTACATAACACTGCAAATTAACTTTACACGGAAAGTATTCACGGGGAAGGCAATGAAAAGGCATTTCATTAGTAATCTATATTTAAACAATAGGCACAATGGAGCCTTCAGAGGAGGAACTCCGTGCCTTCAATCTGAGCGAATGCCAAAGGCCAGGGGGGAACAGAAGGCAGTGGGTGCCCCAAGAGGAAGCGGGCGGGGTCCAGGTCGGAGGGGGTGGGTGGACACAGTAAGCCAGACCCGATTCTGGTGGAGGTTCTGCCCTTGACTTGCTGTGTGGCCATGGCCAAGTGTCTGACCTTCTCTGGCCCTCTGTTTCCTCATCTGCAAAATGAGGAAGCTGGAGAGCTGCTTTACGCGAAGGTGCCCGCAGGCCGGATACTGCAGAAGAGCCCGGGAGAGGGCAGAGGGCAGCGGGCAAGAGTGCTTAGGATTCAGAGGGACCCAGTTCACAGCTCCACCCCCCCCACCCCCCCCCACTAATTAGCCCTGGCGTCATGCGAGCTTCTTCCTCTCTGGCCCTGATTTACCCATCTGTTCAGTGGGGATAAGTCCACTCCTGCTCAACGTCTCACAGGCAGGGGGAGGACTTAGGGAGCTATTGGTGGGGGCAGGCTTAAAGAAAAGTGAGTCTACGGCACATTCTTGTCCCATCCGCGGAGCACACTAATGAGATTACAGGGCAGCCTGCCATGGAGCACGCATCCTCCGAGCAGCTTCCCTCAGCGCCCCCAGTCCCCGAAGCAGCCAGAGGCAGCTGTCCCTGAGGGACTCAGGGGTCACAAAGTCCCTGCTGGGCTCCCTCCTAGTCTCGGTGTGGGTGTGGAGAAGTCTCCCGAGCCTCCCCCTCACTCCAGTCCCATCAGCCTCTGGGCTGGTCCGTGCCCCTGCAAACCCCCGGCGGTGTGGTGTGCTCCTCCCCACCCTCATCCCACCTGGAGCTCCACGCTGAGCACTCGCCCATCCTATCCTCAAGGCTGGTTCAGGGACAGGGGCCTCCCCGCAGCCTCCCTGAACAAGCCGGGCTCCTCTCTCCACTGAGAGCTGAGTGCTAGGTGAGAAACACAGCAGACGCACAAGGTGGATGCCTTCCCCCGACCCCCAAACGCACACACCTGCCCGCCCAAGGCAGAGCGCTCGGCAGCTCCAACTGCTGAGCGTCAGCAGCAGCTCTGCCGGGCACTCACAGTACAGAAAGTTTCTACCGTTTCTTTTAAGATAAAGGATCCAGACAATGCTTAGGGGTCCAATAGGGAGGTGCTGGGTGCCCTTCCCCTACAGGCAGCCACCTCTAGAGCCAGTGTTTTCAGACTCCAGGCAAGGGGGAGGCCTCAGGGGCCCAAGAGCCCCAGAGGGGAGGGAGGAGGTCAGGAGAGGGAGGGGAAGCTTCTTAAAAGAAAGTGCAAAGTATGCAGACATCAGGGCAAGAGGTTCGGCTAAGCCCAAGGAATGCCCGCCAGAGTGACAGGGAGGGTCCCGCACATGGGCAAACCCACAGCCCAGCCAGACACCCATGGGCCTGGGCCCCTGTGTGGCCAGGTGTGGAGGGGGAAGCTGCTCTGGTCCCTTCTCCCTCTCTACCACCTCTCTCCACACATGGCTCATTTTACTGAGGCCTCTGAGCCTGTTAATGCTGTTCCCTCTGCCTGAGGCGTCCTTTCCCTATTTGCCAGCAAAATCTTCCCCATCCATGAAGAGCCCACTGTCTCAGTCTTCCTCCCTCCCTGGCTACACCTTCTCCATCTGCTTACTGCCCCCGCCCCCCTTCCCTCCCTCTAGGGCAGTGGTTCTCAACCTTCTGGCTCTTTAAATACAGTTCCTCATGTTGTGACCCAACCATAAAATTATTTTCGTTGCTACTTCATAACTGTAACATTGCTACTGTTATGAATCGTCATGTAAATATCTGATATGCAGGATGGTCTTAGGCGACCCCTCTGAAAGGGTCGTTCAACCGCCAAAGGGGTGTCGACCCACAGGTTGAGAACCGCTGCTCTAGGGGCTGGGTGCCCGGTGACAGTGACACAGACTCAGGCTGTGGTCTGCTCTAGCTCCACTCCCTCCCGCAACAGCACCCATACACGACAGCTACCACACATGTATCTCCAGTCGGGACGCACGCTGCCTCCCAGACTCATCCATCCGACTGCCTGCTCAACCCTTCCCCTTGGAAGTCTCAAAGCCATCGCAAACGCAACTTGTCTAAACACAGCTCCTCGCTTCCTTCAGCCTTCCCTGCCGGCAGCCCTGGCTGAGTAACTGACCGTCTCTGCTCTGCCAGGGCTCCAGTCTCACACCCAAGAGCCTTCCTCCGCTCTCCCCCTCTTCTCTCATCCTCTACCTCGAATCCACCGGCTGCAAGATCTTAAAGTATATTCAGACTTCGATGGCTTCCCACCCACCTCTCCCCCTACCGCCGCCACCCCTGCCTGGATGTGGCCCGCAGCCCCCCAGCCATCTCCGGGCTCCCCTCTTGCCCGTCTACATGAGTGGGTCCCCCAGGATCTCTCTGCCTTCTCCTTCTACCCCCCACTTCACTCCAGCCTCGTGACTTCTCCGCCACTTCCTTGAGCACCCCAAGTGCACCCCAGTCCCTACCTCCTTGGGTTCAGGTCTCTGTTCCAATGCACCCGGTCAGAGGCCTCCCTTGACCATCCTTTGTCAAAGATCACTTTACTCCACCTGCAAACTCGGTTACTTTACTCAGATAACTTCCCTTCTTAAAATTTAGCATCACCGGACATGTTATATATCACGTTCGGAGTATTTCTTGTCCATTTCTGCTCATGAGAATGGAAGCGCCATGAGGAAAGGGAATTTTGTCCGTTTTATTCCCTGCTGTCTCCAAAACATCAAGCAGTTCCCAGCACGAGACTTTCCCAGGAAACATTTGGGGCGTGAATAAGTGAACAGCGCCACTTCCCCTGGGAAGCCTTCCCCGACTGCCTGCCTGCAGAGCCGGCACAGGGCCCCTCCCGTGCGGGCAGACCCTACACGGGCCTTGTGCACGGAGCTTATGGCGGTGGGTCCGGCTCTGGGATCAGGTGTCCCCCTCCATCATTGATTGCACTTTTTCAGGGCAGGGCTGGGTCTGATCGTCTTCAAAAGCCAGCCCTTAGCGTGGGCCGGGCCTGGTGTGAGAGCGGTGAGTGAATGAGTAAACGGATGGTCAGAGGGTGGATGGGTAGATGAGCAGATGGACAGATGAAGGAGTACATGGAAGGATGGTTGGATGGGAGGATGGAGAGATAGCTAGATGGCTCGGTGAGTGGATAAGCGATGGGTGGATGGACAGGTCCACCACAGGCACACAGGTAAGACTGGCGGTTGCGTGGGATCGATAGCTGGACTTCTCTGGGGAGGACAGGCCAGACCAGTGCAGTGCAGGGAAAGTGTAGAAGCTGATATGGCAAATGGGATACAGCAGAGCTGCTCTGACGTGGCCAGAGCTGGCTGCGGACCCTTGGCAAGCACATTAACTTCCCTGTGCCTTGGTCTTGTGGTCTAAAACTAGAGATAACAATTCTTACGCAGAGAAATCCCT
>NW_005871378.1:331328-394038 GCF_000147115.1 Myotis lucifugus
AACCCTCTTCTCAGCCCTGAGTGGCCTGCTGACCTCGTGGCCTCAATGCTACCCCCACCAGAGCCAGGACCCCTGATTCAGAGTTCTCAAGAATTAGGGGACCCGTTTTAGAGATGGACAAACTGAAGCCCACTTTGTTCTGGACACACAAGGAGCTGCAAGAAGCCTGCAGCCTGGGTCAGGAAAGGCTGGGGGGAAAGACTGGCCACCCCCGCCCCTGGCCAGATCTCAGGAGAAGGTGGCAGTGGCCTGGGCACCAGGGCACCGGGGATCTGGTGTTACCTTTCTAGGTCTGGCAGCGGATTGACGGACCTCGGCTCTTTTCACACCCCTCGCAGCATTGGTCTGACGCCAGTGGCCTCCTCCTCGTCCTGGGGACACAAGAGAGACGGACACGTGTGAGCAGCCAGGGACAAAGACAGCCGTCCACGGCCTCCCGCCTCTGCTCCCACCACTGGGCTACTCTGGGTGCCTCTTGGGCCACTCAGGTCGCTCCCTAGCCTGCACACGCCAACAAGCCAACGCCTCCTAGTAGGCGTCTTAAAAATATGTTAAATGCATCTGTTTTGCTTCTTCTGGGGCTCAGGGGCTTTGTGCTGTCTCTTTCTTCCTGGTGAGAAAAGCAGAGAGCTGCGGCCCCCCTGTGCGCCCGGGCGGGGGGACAGAAGTGGCGGGTATTTTTAGCGGCCTAAGAGCCCTGCAGTGTTCCCCTCGCTGGGCCTGCCTGGCTCCGGGGAATTATCTCACACGGCCGGCAGCCACTTCCAAAGCCGCTCTGTGACCCCTGCCTGAATTCCTTCCTCATTATGAATTGCTCACCAGACCTCTGACCAACACTCGGAGCCATTTCATGTGCGCGCACCTCCCCGCAGAACCGGCTCGCGGTCCGTCTCCCCCGCGTGCAGGGCCAGACGGTTTGCTTACAGCTGACAGGAAGCTCAGAACCAGAGTTTAAAACAGAGAAGAGCCCTGGCCATTATTCATTTTGCGTTCCCCGAACTTCAGGTCCTCGCTGAGTCCTATCTGAACGATGACTTAATATTTATCTTTACTTCAACTCACTTTTTTTTTTTAAGCTCCAATCTGGTCTTGTCCAAAGCAATCATATCTGTGAAATAGCTGGTTTGATAGGCTAGGTATATATTTCTAATACACCTTAATAAATATTTAACTAAGGAAACAAAAATATACGCTCTTTGGGGCATTAATTCTAGAAACTTTTCACAGGTTAACCGAGTTCCGAAGGCCAAGCTCAGGCAGACTCACTACTGTTTATCGACCCTCTTCTGTGCGGAAGGAGAGAGGCATGGGAGGGGTGCTTGGTTGACAGGACCCCAGAATTAGTGAGCAAATAAGGCCACGGGAGGGGAGGGGGCCGAGCCAGCGAGCATGCAGTGTTTAATACTGTCCTTTCTTCCCACCGCTGGGCGAGACCATTTACCCAACGTGAGCTCTGCTGTGAGAACCTAGGCGATTGGGCACCAGGCCTTGTGAGTAATTTGGACCCAGGAGGGGACGACCCAGTGCAGGACGCCAGGCCGGGCAGGGCTGCCGAGGGTCCGAGGTGCATCTCTCCCAGGTACTCGGAGGCCTCTGGCTCCCCTCGCCGCTTTCCTTCTGACTCCCCCCCGCCGGAGTTGGTCAGCGGGGCTGGAAGTCTAATCCCCTCTCTGGTTCGATTCGGAAGCACAGAATGTAGTCCTGCCCTCAGCCCCTGGGGTGGTCTCTGGCTCCCTATGTGCCTGGGCCCCCTGGGTGGGCCTGTAGGGGTAGATCCTAGTGACCCCGGAGGCCCCACTCGGGAGTCTCAGGCCTCGCTGAACTTCTCTGACTCCTCCGGCTCTGCCCACGGCTGGAGACCCCGGCTGAGCCCCTCTGCGGAGAACAGGATGTGGTATCAGGAGGTGAAAGAGAGTGTGGGGTCGGAGTGGGGAGTGGCCTCGGGACGAGACTTCCTGAAGCCAGATCGGTTTACCACAGTCAGTTGGGCCCAGGACGGCACAGCTGTGAGTTATAAATGTCCCTGTCAGAGCCCGGGGACAAGAGGCCCTGCTGCCAGTGGAGGCGCCAGGGCCCACGGCACCACTCCTCCCGGGGCCTCCCAGCCAAGGGCCCACCCTCCCGGAGGCCCTCCCCAAGGGCCCAGCCTTCGGACTCCGGGCTCTCTTGGCTCCTCTCTCTGAGATGCAAGGCAAAGGGGCCTAATACCGCACCCCCTGCCCACTCCTCGCCCCTCCAGCTACAGCAAGAGCTCTGAGGGCAGGGGCCATCCTGGGCCTCCACCAGGCACTAAACCCGGGGCTCGGCACACAGCCAGCCACCCTGGTGGCAGCCTCAGGGGCAACTGTTCCAACTCAGCAACCTGCTCCCCATGGCCCCAACGGCCCCTGCGCCTGCCCACGGGGCACACACAAGATGGGTAGCAGGGAGGAGGGAGAGGACAAGGCCCCCCGCCTACAGCGCAGGGGCAGGGACCCCTGCACATCTGGGGTCTCCCCCAGGAGGTCCCATTCTCTTCGCCTGCCCCCCTCAGGCTTCCTCAGCCTGGGCTGCAGGCTGCGTCTGGGGTGCTCGGAGACAGGCTGTCTACAGGGAGAGAGGCTGGGTCCCTCCAGCTCCGAGGCCCAGGCCCTCCTCCTGCAGGGCCTGAAAGCGGGCAGACCAGCGCCAGCCCTGAACATACAATAATGGTAGCAGAAATAAGCAGGTCCAGGTGGGCAGGACCTGAAGCTGACACTATTCCGGAGGCCCTCTTTAGAAATATACATAAAATCACAACTAAATATTTAGAATGAGAAAGTAAATGACAGCAAATTCCCAGAGCCTTGGGAATCCTGGCCCCTTCCAACCGCTACCAGAAATGCTTACCCAGAAACACCTCCCAGCAACCTGCCCTCCCACCTGGCACCCTCCGCAGCGGCCAGGAAAACGCCCACCCTGGCCACGCCGTGCAGGGGAGGGGCTCGGAGGCTGAGGCTCCATGGTGACCCGGTATGTCCACCCCTAACCAGTGAGAGTGCTGAAACTGATGACAAGCGCGGCACCTAACATCATAGACCTTTATCTGGTAGTGTTTGACGTACTTATGTGAATTAACTCACTTAATCTAACCACAACCTAAGAGGTAGGTACTATACCCATTTTAACAGATGAGAATACAGACACAGAAAGGTTAAGAAAGCAGCCCAAGGTCACACAGCTAGGATATGGCCCAGATAGCCTGGTCTCGGTGCTGTTAGGAACCCCCGACCACGCCTCCTCACTGCTGCTCTGGAGGCCCCAGAGGGTGTCCATCTCTCAAGGCTCCACCAGCAGCAGCCACCAAGGGCCGAAGCGGGTTAAGCCCCCTCTGATTAAACCATTCCTTCGTTCACACAAATGCTTACAGACCCCGCGCCGAGATCTTGATAGTATAAGACCTGCTGCTGGCCTTGCTCTGCACAGGGCACACTGGGGTCCTCTCTAGGGGCAGAAGTGGGCACCACCTTGACGTTCTGAGGCTGGGGGTTGTCCTAGAGATGGGTTGAACAGCCTCAATGGGACCCCCACCCGGAGGTGGGGTGCGGGTTTGCTGAAGGCCCTGCAGCATGCGGTTCACCTCTCTCATTTTACCAATAAGAAAAGGGTGGCTTGGAGAAGTGACTGGTCAAGGGGTCACCCAGCGAGTGGTGGCACCATGTGAGGTCTGAGGCTAGTCTCCATGGGGGTGGGGCAGGTCGCCGGCAGCCCGGGGGTGGCCAAGGCCAGGCACTGGTGGGCCAGGCTGGCCAGGCAGCAGAGGGAGGAGGCAGCCTGCCTTTTGGCCTCCTCGGAGCAGTGCCTTTGTTTTCTCTCTTTGTTTTCCATCTGCCCAGCCCCCGTGGCCTTCCCGGCTTCCCCTGATTGTGTGCAGGGCGATAAAAGGGCAGATGAGCGGGAGATCTCTGGCGGCAGTGGGGTCACCTCGCACAGACACAGTGGCGGCGGGCGGGTGGGTGGCCGAGGGGGGCCCTGGGCGGGTCATCGGGCTCACCACCAGCTGCACTGAGCGCTCCTCTCCGGGGCGCGCTGCCCCTGTCCCTGAGGCCCCTCCCATCAACCCTGGAAGGAAAGTATGACAGTCTGCAACTTACAGAGAAGGAGCCGGAGGTTCCAGAAAGCACAGCCTGACCTCTGGGATTTCCATCAGGCCATGCCGACCCTGGCCCTGATCGCTTTGGCAGCCCAGGTGACAGACACCTGGCCTAGTCAAAGCCATTTTCCCTTTACGTCTAAAACCGGCCATTTCAGACTGTTCAGGAGAAAGACAGAAAAAGGCCAGTCGGGGACTCACCCACCAATGTCTGGGGAGCTGGGCCAGCCAGGGAGTCCCCGAAAAGTCACTCATCTGCCCCTGGTCACAGGGGTGAGATGCAGCAGTCCGACGACTTCCTGGCTTCCCCGAAACAGAGCCCCATTTAAACGGACTCTGAAAGCCAATGATTTCTCTGTGGTGGGCTAATTCCTGCTGATTGCAGGGCCGAGGAGAGGAGGGCATGACCCAGGGGGACTGTCCTCCTGGGTAGGGGCTGGGGCAGTGGTGGCCTGCAGAACAGGCCAGGGACTGGCCAACCCTGCCCTGGGGTCCCTCTGCTGCCCCTGGCCTCCCCCACCTGCTCTTCTGACCTGATGCTCTCAGACCCTCCAACTTCAGTTACTAGACCCTGTCAGCCACATCCTGTGTTCCACCTCAATTATTTACATACTGTTATTTAAATCAGGGCGAACCAACCACTTTCTTTTTAGACCAATGGCAGACCAATGCAATATAGTCTGTACAATTATGGGTTTGATGTATTAATTATTTTTTTTTTCTAATTCACATGAAAATACATAGTGTTAAGATCTGGAATCCAGAGCCTTGCATACGTGCTGATGTCCACCGTGCCCAGGCCCGGGCTGGTGCGGCTGGGGGCATGAGGCTTGGAGAGGGAGCTGTGGAAGCAGAGCCCTCAGCTGGACGGGAAAGTGGGAGGAAGCGGAGGTTTCCAGAAGGGTATGAATGTTCTCCCTTTCCTTCAGAGAGGTTCGGTGTGCGCCATGGGCTTTGACCAGGCTGCCTCTTCCCCTCACTTGGGCTGGAGTTTGGCCCAGATATGTCTCTAGCTGCAGATACAGCCACCGCCCTGCAAATTCCTCCTGACAGCGCCTCATACAGTGGGGGGAGCGCTGGAGGGGTGGCCCAAACACGTGGCCAGGGGTCTGTCTCCACTACTGCCTTTCTGGGGGGTGCTGGGCCTCCCTGAGCCTCAGTGTCTCCATCTGTACAGAAACAGTGCGTGAACCAAAGGTTCCTCCTGCTCTATCAGTCAGACCGCGCCCCCCGAACCCGGCCAACACGCCTGGTTCTGGTGATCCCGAGTCTCGGACAGGCCCTCTAACAACCCTCGGGGACCTCCCTGACCCTCTCCTCTAACACCTGATGGGAGGCCTCGAGTGGTGTCTGGGGTGAGAAGGGGAGACAGGGCCGTCCTGTGTGATAGCTATAAGATTAGATAATCAGCTAATTACCAGCAAATTAGCATCCCGTCTTAACATAGAACAAATACAGTATTTACGTAAAAGTTGTTAGGAGTTTCTCTCTTTTTAATTAGCAGAAATAAATGCAAAATGAATGGTAATTAGGCAGCTGATGGATGCGGTAGTACAATTATGCCTACAGCAGTGCCCCAGTCCTTACACGCTGCGGCTGCATGCTCCTGAGGAATCAGAGGAGCCTATTTATATAGTTTATTTATAAAACAAAGTTAGCAGGAACAGAGGGAAGAGGCCTGGGCACTGCTGGAGGAGGTGCCCTGTGAGGAGAGGGAGCGTCAGTGCCCAAGGAATGGGGGGCTGGGCTGCTTAACGTTGGCCTGAGACTGTGCCCCACCAAGGCCCCAACGTGTGTCTATTTCAGGCCCCACACGTGTCGCTGAGAATGACCTCCCTGGCAGGAAGTCGGCTGGAGTGGTGTGGAGGAGCTGGGAGCAGCTGTTCCATGCACTCCTGTCTTTCTCTTTCCCTCCCCCTGGTCCCCATTCCTCTCTTCTTTGCTGGCCCTATTTCTTCACTGAGCACTTCTCTATGCTGTACCCTGATGCATATTCTTCTAGAATGTTCTCCCTTTCCTCCAGGAACTCAAGGGGACCCAGGTCTAGGAGCAATGCACCCAACAGTGCTATTAATGGTTAAGTTCCAGACCAGTGGAGCACCCACTGGGAGTATATGGGCAGGAGTCCTGAGAGGAGGCAGCCCAAGAGTTGGGTTTGGAAGGATGTGTAGAAGTTTTCTGAGGTGGGAGGTAGCCAAAGGCGGGGAGGTAGCAACTAGCATCCTGAGACTGTAGCAAAGAGCACCAGGGGTGTGGAGGCTGAATAAGCAGGGTCTCATTGTGAGGGGGTCCTGGATGCCAAGCTAAGGATTTGGACTGGATCCTAGAAGGCGTGGAAAGGTCTGAACGGAGGGAATGGAGCACCCTTCCCGCACACAGCTCTTTCCTAGCTTCCCCTCCCCCACGCGCAGAGCCTGGAGAGGGCCAGGTCGCAGGCCATTAGAGGCAGCTGGTACAACTCAGCAGAGCAGGCATGGAGCGGGAGGCTAACCTGATTAGGAGGGACAGGAGTTTGTCTATGGGGGAGGGTAACTGCGGGGGGAGGGGCAAAGGAAAGGGAGGTATGCTGGCCTACTGGGTCTCCTGAGTGAGGGGCCTATCTCCCCTGGAACAGAGCCCCCAGCCCTGCCCTGCCTCCAACCCTGACTGCTGGGGGAGGGGAGCAGCACTCCCTTAGAGCCGCCCCCTCCTTCCGGCTCAAACCCCTGCTCCACCATTGCCAAGTGGTGTGACCTTGAAGAGCCACTCCCAAATCCAGGCCACACATTCCGTCTCTAAAACAAAGGCCTGAATTAGAATTCCTGAGAGGCAGTGGCAAATTCAACCCACAGTCCTAGCCCATACAGCAGCGGTTCTCAACCTGTGGGTCGCGACCCCTTTGGGGGTCGAAGGACCCTTTCACAGGGGTCGCCTAAGACCATCGGAAAACACATATATAATTACATATTGTTTTTGTGATTAATCACTATGCTTTAATTATGCTCAATTTGTAACAATGAAATTGGGGGCCACCTCAACATGAGGAACTGTATTAAAGGGTCGCGGCATTAGGAAGGTTGAGAACCACTGCCGTACCGTTTCTTAACACCCTGTGACTTTTACGGGTTTAGGTGAGGCGGGCACTCTCCAGTGTGCCAGTCCCTGCCAAGCCCTCCTGCCTTGCCCAGCCCAGCTCACAGGCTGCGTGGCAGGCTGCAGGCACGGAGCTGAGACCCCTGCACAATGACCCACATGGCAATCTGGGCTCAGCAGACAGAAAGCTCAGGGGTGGGGAAGGGGTGGGAGAAAGTCTGGTAGTAAGAGGAGCTTCCCTGTGGGACAGATGGGAGCACAAAGGCCGCACTCAGGCCCCCAGCCCCCAGCGCTGGTCTCAGCACCAGCAGCCCTTTCCCAATCCAGTGGCTGCCCTTGACTCAGGCTGCCCGCCTCTAAATTGGGAACCAAAATACCTGCCCACCCAAGCTCTGGGGTCATTAAAAAGCTCAAACAGGTCCTGACTCCTGGCAGTGATCTGAAAGGCAAAGCCCTGCCTAGCGGTTTAGCCTTGACTTTGATGGCAGAGGTTCCCAAGGATTTCACAGAGGGAAGTTCCCGCTCCCCAGTACAGACAGTTCTCTCACCTCCGGAACCGCCCCTTTAAAGAGCAGTGACGGGCAGCCCGTCAAGGTCTGGAATGAGAGCTGCTGTCACTCTCAGGACCGGCTCTGAACTTGTAAGGAGGACAAAGATCACACGGCACCACTTCTCTGCCCTGTAAGTTGTGCTCCTGCCTTCGGCCAAAATCAATAAAAATCTCCACTGTGACTGTTTCACCAGCACAAGGGCAGGCCCTTGCGATGACATTCCACCGCTGCAGCCCCCCTCTGTCACACAGCCTCGCGCCCTGCAAGCAGCGGTGCCATGGGGTGGGGTGGGGGTGGGTGGTGACAGGGACAGTGCACGGGTGGGTGGGTGAGGGGCCCTGCAGAACCGCTCTAAGTGCCTCTCCAAAGACAAGCCCGGTGCTATTCATCAACTGGTTTTCAGGGCTGTGAGAAATCAATGGCATTTGTGCTGCAAACTCATCATTAGGACAGGAAAAACTCTGCAATGGAATTGATTTGTTTAAATATAATAACACAATTTAACAGAGAACTGTGGGGGTGGGGAAAGGGCCGGGTCAAACAAAACGAGGAGCGACAGCTCAGAGGCCCTGAGAGGAAGCAGCCTTGAAACACCTTCCTCCAGAGAGGCCCAACCCCAGCGCTGCCCCCGCCCCCCACCCCAAACCCCTGAATCCAGGAGGCCAGAGTGGACACGTGCTGTGACCTGGTGCAAGGTGGCTCAGGCCTGGCTTCAGAAATGCCCCTCAACGGCCTTCAGATGAGCCCGCAGGCCCGGCTAGTCACTGCTGTGTTGTTCTCGGAAGTGACTTGGGCTCGGTGAACATCAGTTCAACCCAACTCTCCTTAGGCACCTGCTGTTCGACTGTTCTCTAGGCATTTGTGAGAGGCCGGAGAAACAGATAGCGAATCCTGGCCCCAGACCCAAAGGCATTCCGTGGGGCTGCAGGGTAAGGCGGGTGACAACTGGAGGCCAGGAGGGCTGGTCTTCCTGGGGTTTTAGGAAATGTGGGGGAGGAGTGCTGGGACAGGATGAAGGACACAGAGGGACAGTGGGGGGCAGAACTGGAGGGTCCCAATATCCAGGAGACACCCACTTGCAGGAGGGCCCTCACTTCTTGGATATGGGACCTGCCTGCGCTGATAATGATGACAATGGTGATGATGAGAGCTGACTTTTTAATCCTCAAATGTCCCAGGACCCTGGGAACACTTAACAGGTGTCATTTCATGGAATCTCAGCATCCTGTGGCGGACAGACTATTGTTACCCACATTTCACAAGTCACCACTGAGGCTCAGAGACGTTCAGTGACTGCCTGAGGTCACATAGCTATAAGGGATGAAGCTGGGATGAGACCCCGGCGCCTGTGCACTAACCACTGCATATCCTGCCCCAATGGGGGCTTGGCCTCCTGTGAGTTGGGGAGACAGATGGCTCCTGCCCTCCCCTCCAGGAGCTGGGGCATGAGATGCACCAGACAGTTCAAGGTGGAGTCTGAGGAACAGCATGGAGTGGTCTATGCATCAGGCTGGTCTCCTGGTCATAGTGGGCTCAGCGCTGCAGCCTAGGTGAGGCTGGCACACGGGACAAGCTGGGTGGGCACCCAGGGTACATACACTGCAACCTCACACGTGACCTCTTCCATCTGCCCCCTCTGCCCCTGGGGAGAAAAGCTATGGGCTAGGCCCTGGAAAGGCAGGTCTGGAGAGAAGACGCCCAGGCACAGAGAGGGGGCCAGGAAGGCTCAGACCTCGTCTGAGGGTGGTGGCGGCAGACTGCAGCCTGAGGAAGGACTGGCAGCTTTGGGGTGCCTCACTGAGCGAAGAGGGCCTTAATGCCAGCCTCCGAGTCTGTACTTTATTCCTGATGAGAGGGAAGTCATGGGGGGCAGTGGAGGGCTGGGAAGGGTTCAGTCATTGAGAGGCAAGAAGATGGTGAGACCTGAATGCCAGGAGAGGATACGGGCGCTAAGTGGCACACAGAGCCAGAGATGGTTAAGGTGTCAAACCAACTGTCAGGTGCGGGGGTGAGGGAGACAGAGGTGTCAAGGGCGACCCAGGCATCTCCCCAGACTCTTCCCGGACCCCGAACCTGTGTGAGTCAATATGGATTAACCAGGGCCCCAAGGAGCATTGGGCCCCTCCCCCAGGAAGCCCTACCCCTGGGTGGGGGAGGGCACTGCTGGCTAGCAGGCCGCCACCAAGTCCGCTCTGTCCCCCTGCTGACCTTTCTCCTTTGTCAGCAGCGCTCTCCATCAATGCACCGGAAGGGCCAGTGCAACCTCTTCAGGCTGCCCAGCCGGGCTGGGGGCGGGGCTCAGTCCGCCTTCTCTCCTTTAAGGGCTGTCCAGCATCGCTAGAAAGCAGGGAGCAGAGGTGCCAAAGCTCTCGGTGCACATGGCAAGACTGAGGACTGGTGAGCGCAGCCCAGGACGTACTGGACATGACCCATGCCCTCCAGCTGGCGAGGGTGATGGAGCTGGAGGAGGGATCTAGGAGGTGCGGGAGGGGGCCCAGCCCAGAATGCAGCAGCCAGCCCTGTAGCCAAGGATGGGGCCAGGTTCAGCAGCTTAGGCCCTCTGGTGGGCCTGGAACAGAGAGGTCTCCAGGATGTGGAACTTTCAGCTCTAAGACCAGATGGTCCCAGGCAAACCCAGACGGCTGGTCACCTGGCAGGGCTCTGAGATAGGTTTTCAGTTGTACCACTTTCAGACGGGGTGCCCTCTCTGTGCCTCGGTTCCCTCGTCTGGAACACAGAGCTTATAGGAGGGCCTTTCATACGGTTGCCATGAAGATTAAATAATGTATGTAAAGGGCTTAGCATCTGACACTAACACAGTCAACCAATGGCAGGTGGCCACTGTTCCTGCCACCGTCTGCTACTGCTGCTGCTGCAGGACCGGCTAACTCACCCCAAGTGCTCACCCCGTGGGAGACCCCCTTCCAAGCACAGTATGTACGTTCCTAATTTACTCTCACAATGCTTATGGGGTACGGGCCACTAATGATCCCACTTTCAGATGAGAAACCGGGGTGTGGAGGGGCTGACCCGCTGGCCCCAGTTCTCAGACTGGGCGAGTTCAGAAAACTATCTCCATTTCTCCTGGGCTAACCCCACAGCCAGGGGCAGGTAGGCCAATGTCAACACAGTTCAGGTCACACTGACCCAGGGCAAGAACTGGACAAACACAGGCGGCAGGGATCGCAGGCCACTCTGGAGGTGCAGGGAATGGGCAGGCCTTCCCCTCCTGGTTCAAACACATCAACCAAATGTATTAGGTTTTCAGGCCTATTTACCCGGCAAGAGAAAGGCAAGCCCCAGAGGTGCTGGGCCTCCTACAGCCCCGTGGGCCCAGCGCTTGGATCTGGCCGTTTCTGCACATGACCTCATTTCACTCCTGCAATAACACTCCAAGGTCAAGCTGCTCTCCTCAGAGATGAGAATACGGAGGCTAAGGTTGCACAGCGGGATTTAAACGTATCCAGCCCCCAAACCCGGGCTCCTCCGCGCAGCTCGTGTGACAGGATGACACCCAGCGTGAGGACAGGGGCCACGACTATACACCTGTGTGGGGCACGGTACAGGACTCAAGGTGAGTGCCAGATAACTCTGAGGGGGCGAGCCACAGTCTCCCCTCCCCTTAGAGTCCCCGTAACCCAGGAAAAATTCCAGCAGCTCAAGGAAGGGGGTGTCAAGCACCCTGGGGTGGGGTGAACAGCCCGGCAGGGTACTGCCACCCAGGGAGAAAAGAGGATGGGTGCCAGCATTCAGGCAGGAGCCCTGGGGAGCAGGTGGGCCTTGCACGGACCCCTCTTCATTCTCAGGAGTTGAGCATGCAATGCCACTGTTGTCCCAACTCCTAGGAAGTCCCCAGCACAGGAACGACATGCTCAAAAGCAACCTGCTTCCAGCACCCAGGAAAAAGGTGGCCGGGGCCAGCTGGAGCTGGCTGGGCAGGGGCCCCAGGAAGCTGGGCCCAGTTATTTTTAGCATCTAGAGTCAAGAGGGAGGAGGCCCGCCTCCCCCCCCAGGTAAATGTCAGTGCCACTGGCAGGCCCAGCTAATTAAAGTGGCTGGAGCCGAGGGGCAGAGACAGTGACTTGGCCCTCTGCCTCCAGCTCCTCAACCCCCTAAAGCTCTTCCTCCACCTCCTCTTGCCAGGCCCTCCCCCGCGCCCTCCCGCCCCCTGTCTGGGGGCCTGAGCAAGACACACTGGCTCAGTCTCAGAAGGAGCTGGACCCACGGCCTGGAGTCCTGGGCTTGAGTCCTGGCTTGATGTGTGTCTCTGGGCAAGTCCCATGTGTCTTCTCGGACTCTACTTTCCTCCTCTGGAAAATGGGCCCCTGCTAAGCCCACCGGATATTACGAGGGTCATGACAGGAGCTGGGGTCACGAAGAGGCTCAGCCTGAGGGCGGCTTGCCCTCCCTGCTGTGGTGAGGTTGCAGTGTTATTCCAGAAAAGAGGTCCGGGCTTCCCAAGTGGGACCCGGGCCGGTCCCCAGGGGACGGGCCTGAGCTGACTGCTGGGAGGATTTGCGCAATCCCGGGGACTGGGAATCCAAGAGCCTGTGGCTGCCACTCTCCTGACAGGAGAGGGTGACAGAGAGGCTGCTGCAAATACAACCTGGGCTGAGCCCAGAGCCATGGGAGGGCCCGCACCCAGAGGGGCGCCAGGCACTCTAGGCCCACAGCAGATCGGCCTTGGGGAGGGACACCTACTCCCTCTCTTCCCCAGAAGCAGGAAGGAGAGGGGAAGCCTACCTCTCAGCGCTAAGTTTCTTAGCCCATCGGTGGGTCTGCCCCAGAGGGCTGATATTCCCTTTATCTTTATTGGGGAGACTCCTGGCAGACCTCCCAAGTTTGAGGTCAGCTCTCCCAGCCAGAGATGCCCTGGGTCTAGCAGCAGTGTCCTGGGCCAGCTGTCCAGCTCTGGCGGGAGGACAAAAGCCCAGGATCCTGGTGCCCGCTCAAGCCCTCCCCGAAGGCTGACCTTCCACCGAAGCACTGCCTTGCTGTGGCTCCCAGGTGCCTGAAGCCCCAGGGAGATCCAAGGGAAACTGAGGCACAGAAGTGGGTCAGTGATCAGCTCAAGGACATTTAGCAAGTCAGAAGCAAAGTACAAAATACTTCCTCCTCCTTCTGCCATCTGGCCTCTAGGGGGCATCTCCAGCCTCATTCCTCCACGGCCCAGTCTCAGCCCCACTGATTTGCCCCAAGTATGCCCAGAGGATCCCTTTGCGTGGAATGTTTTCAGTTTACAGTCACATTCATTCTTCAGGGCCCAGCTGAAGGCCCACCTACTCCAGAAAGCCCTCCCTGCCCTCTAGTCACTCAAAGCACCTGGACACTAGTCCCTGCTACCAAAGATCAGCAGCCTCCCAGGCTCAGGCCGCGGGGCAGCTGCTGGGCATGGTGAAGGGACTGACCAGGAATGCGGATGGCCCTCTTCCCCAAGTCCACTTTTCTTCCTCACCCCCTTGCATCTTGTCAGCTTTCAAATGGGTCCTGACTTCAGAGCATTCTCTCTGCTGTGGCCTCAGGCCGGCAACCTCCAGGCCTCTTCGGCTCCCAGGGTAAACAGATGGGAGGAGAAGCCCTAATGGTGGCAGGCTCAGCAGGAGGTGGTGATTACAGGAGGTGGAATACAAACCAGGACAAACAGAGCCAGGCCTGAGGGCCTTGCTTCGCTCTCAGGCCTGCTCTCCCAGGTCCCTGTCCCTTTGGGGTCAGTCCTGCCTTTCTGCAAACGGGTGCCCGAAGGCTAGGTCACTTCGGCTATAGCGGCCATGCATCCCCTGCATTGGAGCAGTGAGGTCAGCTGAAAGCCTGGGAGCGCCACGCTGGGAGGCACTGGGGTGCACCCTCCTATCTCTGAACCTCAGTTTCCCCATCTGAGGCTCAGAGGGGTTGGGCCAGATAATTTCTAGAGACTCCCGAAGGCGGCCAGGATGTGATGATTCAAATAAAGATGCCGCCCTTGCAGCCCCACCCAGTGTCTGCTCCCTCCCTGCAAGGTCACAGAGGCTTTGGACCTGGGACCCAGGGCAGGGGCGTGGCTGTCCTCAAACTCCAGAGCTCAGTTGAGTCTGGTGAGCAAACACCAGTGGGAGGGAAGCATCGGCCGCCGTGAGTAACACCAAAGGAACCCTTCAAGGTGTAGTTTGCCAACCCTCCCAATCCGACTTGTCCTTGTAAAGCCCCTCGGGCGGCCAAGGTAAGGGGTCCCTCGAGTGCACATGCAGCCACGCACACCTACACAGGTGAACACATACAATCCACAAGGAGCCCCTTGGATTCTGTGGGAGCCAGGGGAGGGAGTCTCAGCCCTGGGAAGGATGCCTCCTGCTTGGCCTGCTCGCCTCCTGCACCTGCCGTGATGATGCTGTATGACCCTGAGCTGGTTTCTGGGCCTCTCTGTCCCCATTACGTCACTGAACAGATTCATCCATGTCTCCCTTCCAACCCCAGCCCTAGTCTGAGGTGAGGCCGATATCAGACAGGGGCACAGACAGTGGCAATAGAGGGTGGCACCTGGGCTCTACCCTGGGCAGCTTCATATTTCAGCATTTTAGAAGACTGGCTTTTCCTCTGATAAAAAGCTCCAGCCTCTGGTCCCGGAGAGACCCCAGAGAGCAGGGTGCTGGAAAGGGCTCGGCCAGCTAGAGTAGACAAGCCCCCAGCCCTGCTCCTCCACAGTCTCTGGGTGAGCTATGAGCCCCAGCTCTTGGGCAGAGTCCAGCTCTCTCCTCTCAGCCTTCACAGAGGAGCTGCCGCTGCTCTATAGCCTCCTTTTGTGCAGAGACCTCAGGAAGACCCTTCACCTCCACTCTACTGTGCAGGGATCCAGCCCCCTCCTCCAGGCAGTCTCCCCTGCTTGCCTCCTCCAGCATCAGGGAAGAGCTGATCCTCTCAGCTCCTACTGCCTTCATCCACTGATGGCATCCACCTAACAGGCTCTACCCTGGAGACTCTGACCTTTGCCTGAGCCTGGGGCTGTGTTCCCCCAGTTCCTCAAATGCAGGTTTACTTTTGGATGCCAGTGTCTAGCATAACACACTCTGGCTCAGTGGTTCTCAACCTTCCTAATGCTGCGACCCTTTAATACAGTTCCTCATGTTGTGGTGACCCCCCAACCATAAAATTATTTTCGTTGCTACTTCATAACTGTAATTTTGCTACTATTACGAACTGTAATGTAAATATCTGATATGCACGATGTATTTTCATTGTTCGCGACCCACAGGTTGAGAACCGCTGCTCTGGCTAATGAAGTGAATGGATCGCCCAGCAAACTTGGGTAGGTGCCAGTTTGATGTAGTGGGGGGAAAACTGTATAATGGTGTCAGGTGAAGTTGGGCTGAATCCCAGCTGCACCAATAGCTCTGTGACCCTGTATACGTTTCTTAACCTCTCTGTGCTTTGAGCTTCCTCATCTGCATGGTGGGAGGCTCCCAAGCTTCACTGAGCTGTTGAGATCACTGTAGTTGGTGACCCCTACCCTGTCCCGGGCCTCTGGTTTTACAGTTCAATGAACAACTGCTCAGAGAGAGGCAGTGACTTGTCCAAGATCACAAGACAGGCCTGCAGCAAGACTGAGGCTTGAAAGACATGCTCAGACGGTCTGCCAGGACAGCAGCCCCATCCTGCTCACCCAGGGAGTGTTCTACCTCAGGCAGGAATGACCAGTGGGCTGTAGACTATATTCAGCACCAGGCTGGGGCAGGGGTTTCAGGGTCAGGGCAGGCTGCAAAGGCTGTGGGTGGAGGGGCCTGGACTTTAGGCAACAGATTCCAGGCGGGGGTGGCGGGGGGGGGGGGATGCATTCTCAGCTGGTGCCAAAGACTGACAGGCATGCCACATGGGGACCCTGGGAACTCAGCTCTGCATAGCCAGGCCTGCTGTGAGCTGGGTTTGACATTCAAGGTCTTTGCAGCCAGCCCGAACCTGCCCTGCACCCCTGTAACCCTGGAAGTCTGCTGACTGACTGCTGATGGCACATGCTGGCAGCTTGAAGCCACAAACCAGGGGCTGGAGGCCACCTTAGGTCCCACCCACAGAGCTCTAATCAACAGCTGTTTGGGATTGCCTCAGATGAAACCCAAATCTGGCCTAACCCCAATCCCGGCTGTCCCCTCCATTCTTTTTAAAATGACAATCCAACCACGTCACTGCCCTGTGTGGCACAGCCCTCGGGGCCAGCTCTCACTCACCTCCGTCCGCGGGCTCACCATCGGCCCATTTGCGTGCAGCACTAACCACGGCCCAGGCTGAGGATTTATGGGCTTCCTTCACTGAATTCCTCCTCGCTCAGTGAGGTAGGTTCTGTCCCTCCTTTCCAGATGAGGAAATGAGGCACAGAGAGGTGAAGCCACTATTCCGGAGTCACGCAGAGAGGAGTGGCAGAGCTGGAAACCCCAACCCTAGGCCCAGAGTGGACCCCCGAGTCACGTCAGTGCCCTCTACCTTCACCCACCAAAGGGGTTTTGAGCGTCTTTTATATGCCAGCCATATGGGACAGTTGTCATGCCCTCCACGAGATACCCTTTCACTATGTCCAGCCTCTGCGGTTGTTACGGCTCAGACCGGCTGGGGCCCTCTCTCCCCTGCCTGGGTGGGACTCGGAGCCACACACACCTGGCTGCAGTCCGCCGGCTGGGGCTTGTCTACTCCAGCTGGCCAGGCCTCTGGCTCCACCGCGCCCTCTGCAGCACCCAGGCACCTCAGGGGCCCCTCCTGGGCCAGGGGCGGAGCTCCTCGCCCGGGGAAAAGCCAGTCTTCCACGCGCACTGGGGCTTCAGTGAGGGTGGACCTGCAGCCCCTCTGGGAAGGAGCTCCAGGAGGTGGCAGGTAAGGGGCACTGGGAGGTGAGGAGACATTTGCTGGGTTGGAATGGAATGAAAAGGAAGACCACGTGGACAGCCTGACTCTTGTGAAGTCCCAGAGAAGTGAAAGCTCATTCACTGGCCCTTGCCCCTCCCCTCACCAGTGGCCACCAGAAGCCCCTAGAATCAGAACCAGCTACCTAATTTGCACTGGGCACCCTAGAGGTTCCTGCTGGCCAGGTTTCCGAGGACCACACTAAGGACATTTGCAAAGGGGTTTCAAAGAGGAAGTTACTAGATTTTGCCCAGATAGTGGATCCCAGAGAACAACCCATCATTTTTTTGCAAAAAAATTGACACTTTTGCCTGTGGCATTCTGGGTCAGGCTAAAAGCCAGATAACTTGGAAGGCCCTACTGGGACAAGAGAAGGAAGGGAAAAGGAAGTCTTGAATCTGGGGTGCAGCTGCCACTCCCTGGCTTTGAGGCCCAACCACTAAGAGCCTCAGTTTCCTCATCTGTTTCCTCATCATGAAATGACCTACCCCTGAAGGGAGCACCGTGGAGAAAAGAGCACAAATCCTGGCCCCCAGTGACCGGGACAGGAGCTCAGCTCCCACACGAGTGAGCAGGTGGCCCTGAGGACCTCACCAACCTGCCCCGTGCCTCAGTTTCCTCATCTGGAAACTGGTGAGGCCTCCCTCTCAGGATTCTTGGGGAGATTTAGGGAGCTCATGCAGGTAATGTGCCAGGCTCCCCACAGGGACTCTAGGGCAGTTGAGATAATGAAATGGGTGCCACAGACCCCAACTCCTCAGGAACCACAGGGCACGTGCAGATGGATGACACAGACCCGCCAGCTGGCTGTGCCCCAGACTCAGAGGGCACCCAGGCTCCAGGGAGCTAGGATGGAGTCCCCAGGGGATGAGGAGCAGGGACCCATGAACATCCCCCGGCAACACACACAAATCCCCCACCCGCTTCCTTCTCATAAAAGTAACAGTTCCAACCTGCTGGAGCCCTGGAGTCCAGGAACTGCCTCAGCACTGGGCACTGGTGGTCCCTAATCCTCACCCACACCCTGTCCAGGAGGTGGGGGAAGACAGTGACTGCTCCTGGTTCCAGATGAGGAAGCTGAGGCCACAGATGGCCCATGTCTAACTAGGCCACCCAAATCACCTTCTTCCTCATGAAAATCTCAGCCTTCTCAGAGACATTCTGGACCACAACCTGCTCCACCTCCTCCAAGAAGCCTTCCTGGATTCCATACTCCCATACTCAGAAATAAGCCCCTTCCCTATTTCCTCAGTGGTGACAGCCTCGCTCTTGGATTTCCAGGCCTGAAATAGCACCAGCCACTCAGTAGGGCCCCACTAGCAGACACAGTATGAAGGGCCAGCCCATGCTGCTTACCTGCTAAGGCCTCTTCTCAAGATCGGCACTTGAGGCTGCTGAGAGTGTCAGGAAAAGGAGGTGTGGGTAAGGAGGCAGGGGTCCAGCAGTCCAACCTGGCCGAGCACAGCTGAATCCTGCGGAGGCAGAAGAGGGCACAGTGAGCTCCAAGTCTTACCATGGGGCGGCTCACACGCCCTCTCCCCACTTCAGCGACCTCTAGGTCTCGCCTGCCCAGACCTCTCTGACATCTCCTGGAAGGCTGAGCTGGCCACAGAAGTGCAGCCACCCTAGAAACTGCATGCTGCTCCCCAACACCCCAATGAAGGCCCATCTCCTGAACTTTGCGTTAGAAGCTCAGAACCAGCCCAGCAGTGAGGTCAAGCCCTACGTACCCTATACCCCAAGCAGCAGCAAAGCTAGCTGGAATGTGCTGGGTTCTCTGCCTGGAGCCCGTGCCCCACATTCCTGTCTTTCAAAGCCCCTGGCCTTTGAGACTCAGCTGCCTTCGTGGAACCCCCTTTTCCTTGTGCATCCCCCAGTGGCCTTGGGTCTCACTGGCCATGTCCCCTCCAGCTTTCTACAGGCCGGTCTCCTCCCTGGGCAGAGCGCTGGACATCAGGAATAAAGTCTGGCTCTTCTCTCTGTCCCCTGAAGCAGGCAAGGCCGTGTAAACTGCTTGATGTTACGGATGAATGAATGAATGAATGAATGAGTGAGTGACTGATAAATGGTGCAGCGAAGGTATTCAGTGAACAAGCTGAACAAAACCAGGCATCTGACATGTGCCCTGAAATCAGGAAGCCTGCTGAGCTTCCCAAGGGCCTGACACCATTCCTTCTTAGATTCTGGAATACAGGGCTCAGGTGGGTGAGAGGAAGACTTGGTGAGGTTGGTAGCCTTGTCTATCATTTTACAAATGGGGAAACTGAGGCCCTGCTAGGGGATCCCCTCCCAGGATCCCGGAGCAGGGGAGTGCAAGGTTGGAAGCAGAACCCGTCTCCTGGCTTTGCCCACTGCCCACATCTGTGACGGACGGAGGCCGCTATGGGAATTCCCCCACTCCTGGTCCTCACGCATCAGCTCCCGCAGGCACCTAGCTTCGCTGACTGTGGGCAGATCAGGCCAGCCATGGAAGGCAGCTTCTGAGTAAAAGAGAGAGGGCCTAGGAGCACCCTGGGGTGGGAAAAAGTACAATAGGTGAGGCCACACTCAGAAAAGTGCCATCTGGTCTGAGGGCCCTACTGCCCCCAGCATGGAGGCCCGAGGCTAGGGGAGGGCCGAGAGCAGACCTGACAGGGAGCACCAGGGTCAGAGATATCCCTCCACCCATCCTCAGCTTGGGGGCTTTTCTAACCCCTCCCCCAACCTCCTCACTCCCCTCCACAAGGCCCTCGCAGACCTTCCAAATGCTGCTGGTGGGGCACACACAGCTCACCACCGCGGATAACAGTTTGAGCCTATCTCCTAGCCTGTGGTCTATCAGTGGCGCAGCATTCCCACTTCCACAGAAACATGGGCATGTGGTCACCAAAACACGTGTGCTGGTATGTTCCCAGCAGAGTCTTCATAATGGCCCCAAAATGAGAACTTCCCAAATAACCGTCAGCTATGGAACAGATACACTGACGATGCAGGGGACGGAACACCACACAGCAATGAACGACCTGCAACTCGATCCAACAATAGACATCAATCTTATGAACCCAATGTTGACCGGAAAACCCAGGCACAGTGGAGAACATGTTTAAGGGGTCCATTTAGAAAAAGGCCACAGACAGGCACAAGGACTCCCCTGTGCGTGAGGTGGACCCAGTGCGGCCCCGGACCCTTTGTGGCGCCTCTTATCCGGAGGTGGAGTCTGTTTGTCACCGTGAATCGGGGCTGGCCTCCCACCATGTTTTGACCAGTAGGATTTGATGAAAGTGGCATTTTGTGGCTCAGGGAGACTAGGCCTCATGAGATCCTGCTGTTTCTGGCCTCGACCCTCTGGGAACCCGGCCTGGCCCTGGCAGGAAGCCAGTCCAGTCCGCCTTACTGGGGGGCCGAGGAGAACTGAGGCCGCCCAGCCAACAGCCGGCACCAACTGCCAGACGTGACTAAGGCCTCCTTCCACCTTCCGGTCCAGCCAGCCCTTCAGGTGACGGGGGTGACACGAGCGCAAGGGAAAGCAGCAGAGGACGCCCAGGCAAACCACAGCTCCTGAGACCTGGTCAGTGGCAGTTCTCCATTTCACCGAGTTCTGGGTGGTGTGGGCAGCAGCAGATAACGGACAGCAGCAGTGACTGGAGGGGAGCACGTGAGGGGGCCGCGGGGGTCTGGAATGCTATTTCTCGAAGTGTGGCAGACACGAGTGTGCTCATTTCATGACAATTTGTCAAGCTACCTTTAGGACATGCACACTTTTCTGAACGGATGGAATACTTCAATAGAAGCTAAAAACCAACCAACCTCTGGGGCTCTCTGCCCGCCCAGTGTACCAGATCCAGCCCGCCCTGGCCTGCCTGCCACCTCTCCTCTCTGCACACTCACAGCGCTGCCTCACACCTCTGAACTGGGGTGCCCTTCCCCTTCCCATGTGCTTCAAGCCTGAGGGCAGGTGGCACCTCCTCCTGGAAGCCTTCCCTGAGCTCCTCAGGCCTTGCCCAGGTGTCCATACTCACACGGCTCTCTCTCTTCCTGGCCTGAGTCTTCCTGAGCATGGAGTTAAGTCTTTCCCTTCTGTCTCCCCAGCTCTTGCCGTTCTCCAAACAGGGGTCCTGTCAGGGATAGGCACCCCACTTCCTCTTCCCTGGGGTTGAAACCCCCTCCAGTGATGCTGTGATGATCAGAGCAGACTTGGGGGGCTGTGAGGGGGAGGGGTCTGGCCATTACAAGTCTCATTTGTAGGCCAGCACTTTCCTGGACCTGGGCTTCTCCCAAATAGATCGGGGGCTGGAATGAATTTGGGGTTCCAAAGAGGACCTCCAGAGTGGGGGCGGACTTCGGGGGCCTCTGCTGTACAGTGGACAACGACACCTGTGAGATGCGTACCACTCCTTTCCCCGTCATTGTCTACTCAAATCAAACAGCAAGCCTGACGTGCAGTCAGCGCTGCCGACACAAAGCCAGCGGCCAGGCCAAGCAAAGGAGAGCTGAGATGCCAGGCAGGCAGATGGGCATCGCTGTCTGAAGCCCTTCCGTCTCCACCAGTGCCCATCCAGAAGGTGAGAGGCCTCCCCCCACCCCACCCCGGCAGCTCTCGTACGACTGGGGTGGGATCTCAACTGACCCCCAGCACCAGGGCCTCGGTCCTGGATGCCCCTCTCAGGGCCCCTGTCCCACCTGCTCAGTTCCAGCTCTGTCCTCGATGGATGTGTGACCTTGGGGGAACCCCCTGTGGCCTCAGTTCTCCCACTCCATCTGAGAGATGCTGCCTCATCAACAGTCTCAGATGAGACACGGCTCTATCCTGTGGGAGGACTGCCCCATGGTCCAAGACAGCTCTGAGGCCCAGCAGCCTTTCTGCCTCCCTCGGGGTCCTCACTACCGCTGTGCTGCCTGCCAGCAGGAAGCTCGTGTGCCCACTGCCGTCCGCTAGGGGAGGCCAGCGCAGCCAGCCTGGAGAGGAAGGGGAGTGCCTCCCACCCCCAGGCCTGGGCTCACCCTGGGGCATTTTCCCTGGTACTCCAAGCCTTTGCTAACAAAGAAAGCTCCTTGCCCAACAAGGAGGCACAGATAACCCAGGAGAGGCCGTCTCCCCTGTAGAGGAGGTAACTCCATGCACAGGAGGGCAGCTGGCTGGGTCCAGCCTTCCACAGGTGGGTATGCTGTCTCAGGTAATGAGCTCCCCATCCCCAGAGGCATGCAAGCCAAGGGGATCAGCCATGTGGCGCTGTGGGTGCTACAGGCACCAGAACTGGAGCTGGCCTCTGTATTTCCCCAACTCCTCTGATGATAAGAATCACCTGGGCTGCCTGTTAAACCTACAGCTTCCCAGGCCTCTCCCCTGAGAATGGAAGTCTGTGGGTCTGGAATACAGCCCAGAAATTTAAATTTTTAATAAGTCCTCCCAGGTGATCCTTTGCATCTGGAAAGTTTGGGGGGGCACTGGCAGATGACCTTCCGAGCCCCTCTGGGGCCCAAGATTAGTGATTCTGAGACCCCACTCCACACTACCCCCACCCCATCTGGAAGACACACAGGCAGCAAACGAACTGCATCATTAAAAATGATTTGAACGCTTTAGACAGGGCAAAGATGTCAGGGGGAGGAGGGTTCTCAGCCCATGGTGGTACCAGCAGCAGCTCCTTCTTAGCCCTCACCCTGGCCCCCCAGAATCATCCAGAAAAGCTCAGCATTGGGGGTGGGGGGAGTGAGCTGACAGCTGTTCAGCTGCTGCTCAGTGAGACCCGGAAAAGCAATTATCTTGCTCTTAGCAGAAAGGCACTGGCTTTTACCCGCCCCCTCCCACCTCCCTCCCGCCCACCTTCACTCACACACACACACACACACACACACACACACACACACGCCCATCCAGGCCAAGATACTGGCTGGCTCTGCACCCGCCTCCCCCACCCGGCCTCCAGATTCCTCTGACTCACTCAACTTCCATCCTCAAGCACATTTCCAACACTTAAATCATTTAGCCCGCTAAACCGGAGACGGCAAAATGGGTGCTATTTCTTAAAAACATACAGAGAGCGTATTAAATTATTGATAGCCATTAAACAGGGGGAAAAAATTAAACAGCTCTCAGCTCTTATCAATCATTCATGCAGTTTCCACTGGGGTGTTTTCTGGAGAGTGATCACACGGGCAACCCGGGGAGCTGGCTCCCGCGGCAAGGAAGGCACTGGCTGGATGGAAAGGGGGGGGCCGCTGCAGCCCCCAGGACTACCCAGGCCACTAAGGCTGCGGAGGGGCTCTGGCAGGGCTGTGGCGCAGGGAGGCAGGCCTCCCCTCTTCACCAGAACACTAGCAAGTGATACTCCAACACTGCCTTCGGGGAACCCCCGTAATTAAATCCAGCCGGCTTTTATTGAGTGTCTACTATGTATCAGGCATGCGGGATACACAGAGACATCATACCCTAAGCACTCACACAGGTAACCCTGGGGCCCTGCAGGAAAAGGTGATTACACGCATTGTAACAGGAACATTGTGACAGGAGCCCTGATGGGAGTCCACAGGGGGTGGCTGGAGGAAAAGGGACAGCTGCGCTGGAGGAGGGGCTGCCCAGGAAGGTTTCACCAAAGAGGCAATTCGTGGGTAAATTCTTGCCCAGAGGCCACGCCTGGAAGGCATTCCAGGAAAGGGGTGCAGGTCCAGCCCCAGCAAAGGCACAGCAGCCTAGCTGTGCCCGTGTCCCAGCCTCCTTCCTGCCAATGTCAGTCACTGACTGTGGGGTGAGGGGCTTGGGCACAGTAAATGGAGCAGGGAGCTGTCACCTCAGCCTCTCCTCCAAGCACCGGTCCAATCCAGGCCAGGCCAGGCCAGGGGAGGGATACACAAAGCCAGCCCCCCCCTCCCGCCCCCGCAACGGGGACAAGCAAGAGGTTGGGGTTCACCCCAGCTGCCAGGGCAGCCGCACCTCCACCCCCGCACAGCAGATCCATTTCCTGGCTCTGACTCAGGACACCTAAGCCAGCGTGACGCAGAGCGTGGAGGCTGCAGGGCTGGGACACCACCGGTCTCCTGGCCACAGACAGGCCTGGCAGAGCTGCCCTGGGGAGTCGGGCTCCCTCCTGCCCTGAGCCGTGCCAAGGACCCAAAACCCAGGGCTGTGGGAGCCAGAGGACACCCGATCCCACTCCGCCCTCTGCTTGGGGACCATCCACCACCAGGGGCCATCTGAGGCTCCCAGGCCAGGCTGAGGCCAGGCTGAGCTGCTGGCTGCTGAGGGGAACAAAGAGGCTAAGCCTATGCCTGCCCCAGCCCCTTCCCCCACATACAGGGATAGCGCCACATTCTTGAACGTCTTTCAGAAGCCCTAGCTTCGCAGGAGCAGGGAGCTGGGAAGAGGCCCTGCCAAGTGTTGATAGCACCCTCGCCAGAGAAAGCTGCTGTCACAGGGAAACATTCTGGGGAGAGCGGTTGTTTACCACCAACGCCTGGGACTGTCAAGAAATAATCAGAAGGAATTAAATTTGCAAAGTGGAAAAGATAGCATGGAAGCCCCGCCCCAAGCCCCTGGACATTGTGACCTAGAGAATCAGGCTGTTCTATTTTGCCTGGTTGGAGGAAATGTTCTCAAATGTGCAGGGGGTAGGGGGAGATGTGTGCCCCCAGCCAGGCCTGGGAGATGGGGGCCCACGTCTTCACATCATGTGGACTCAGTAAGACCTGGCTGATCTTACAGGACAGGGGTAACCTCCCGGGGTCTGCCCACAGTCTATGGGGATCACGGTTCCTAAGGCTGCCCAACACCCCTGCCTGTCACTCAGGGGCTTGGGGTGACGGGCCTGGGTGAGTCCGAAAGTCATCAGCCGCCCTAGGGTGTACAGCCCCGCGCTCACACCAAGGGCACTGGGCTCTGCTGAGTCCCTGTTACCTGTCACCTTGGTTGCTGCACAGGACCCCTTCCCTCCAGGCTCCCTCCACACAGGCACAGGGACCTGTGCAGGGCTAGGGCCTGAGCTGGCACAGAGCAGGCTGCCAGGGAAGGTGTGCTGACCCACAGAAACAAGACACAAGTGACCCCAAAACCCAAATCAAACACACCTGTCCCTGCTGAGGTACCAGCCCTGACTCCTCGCTGCCAGCATCTTCCACTGTCAAACCATCTGTCAGTTGTGCCCGTACTTCTAGAAGTCTCTCACACTCTCTAGGCTCCAGCCGTACCACAACTCCTCAACCTTCCTGAACAACCTCCTCTGGACTTTCCTGCCCCAGGGCCTTTGCATGTGTTACCACTTTCTCTAACCAGCCAAGTCCTGCTCTGCATCAAGCTCTACTTACCCCTTTGTAACTGTTGCAACACTTTTCGCATTATAATAAACTGGATTCTGTTCGCATCTGCTCTGAACTAAATGGGGGGGAGGGGGGCACCTCGAACAGCAACAGGGCTCCTTCCTTCAGCACTTGGTACAGTCAAACTAACCACCCCAGCCCCGGCCTGCAGCCCCGAGTTAGTTCTTCTTAATGGCTGACCTGCATCGCTCCTGCTATAATTTTAAAAACCATTCCCTGGAGAGTGGGTGCGATGTTCTCGGCCAAGTGAAAGTGAGCCGTGCTCTTGGACTCCTGGAGCCGAGGGAAGGGGCAGGCTTGGGAATTGCCAGGCAAAGGCCAGCAGAAATTGGCCACAAATGAATCATTAACTCTCGAGTCGAGAGCTCCGAGTGGCTGGTGCCAAGGTCTCAGGCTCTGGCCTGTGTGGGCCACTTGGCCTCACTTGGCTCGGGCCGAGGTGGCCCCGCCCCCCGCCAGCCATCTGCTGCACCCCATGGCCACTGGGCATGGAGAGCTGCGGCTGCCTGGGCCAGAACAGCCCAGATGTCTTACGGGAGAGGGCATGCCTCTTCCCAGGAACGACTCCAAACCGTTGCCCACACACTTCTGTCCTTCTGGAATGCTGTCCCTTCCAGCAGGCTAAATCCCCTTGTCCTTGCAGCCTGGCGGCCTCTCTTCCCTGTCCATCTGGGCCCACAGTGGCCCCCGCACCTCTGGGCCCTTACAGCTCTGGCTGCATCTGCCTGCCCTGGCCTGGGTACCAGGGGCTCATTTCTTCAGTGAAGCACCTGCCGGGAGGGAGACTTGGCACACCTTCTGGACCCCAGCAGCTGGCACAAAGTGCTCACACCAAAGAGCCCAATGTGCTGTTCCTGGGGTCAGTCTGCAGCCAGCAGGAGGAGGCAACTAGGCGTGGGGTCTGCAGTCCCACCTTCTCAGGTGACACGATACATTCCCCTCCGGCCTCCTTTCAGGCCTCAGGTCAGCGGGGATGCAGTTGAGGTAGGGGCAGAGGTGACCGCCAGCCTCCTACTGGAGAGCCAGGTGGCTGTGGTGGGGCATGGCACCCTGGTTCCCAGGAGGGAGCGGAGGTCAGCGCTGACCCCCTCCCTCCCCAGGGCGCCATCCTGCAGGCAGGAGTGCGACTTCACCATAGCCCCTCGGAGCTGTGCTGAAGGTTCTTCTCGGGTGGGGACTGATGGAACAGAGGACTGGAAGCAGGTACGATAGTAACATGATGGTAATACAGCGCGCACTGTGCATCCACCTGGGCTCCAAACGTAGTGTCCATCTGAATGGCAATCAGGTAGGCAAAACACAAACGAACACTGCTGACTCGGCTGGCTGCTCGTGTCAGTGCTGTGCTAAACGCAACGCACACGACCCATGTGCCCTTCCACCACACCACGAGGGACATATTATTAACATGCCCTGGAAATGAGGAATCCACGGTTCCAGAGATGCAGAGGGGTGACCCACCCATGTCCCAAGGCTAGAGTGTGGCAGCCGGGGATTCAGATGAAGGGGTCTGACCTGGGTCCCACATGCCACCCACCCCCACGTGCCCAGAGCCCTAGTCTCGTGTTCTTAGAGCTCAAACAAGTATGGTGGGCACCGCCCCACAGCCTTCACAGAGCCCTTTTCTCATCTGATCCCAAAAATAGCCCCGTAAGATGGCCAGGGAGCATCATTATTACCATTTTACAGATGGGGAAACTGAGGCCTGCTGGGAAGGAGCCTTGACTATGTGGCAGCTTATATACCTGTTTATTCCTCACCACAACCCCACAGGTGGCTGCTGTTAACAGCATGGTGCAGATGGAAAAGGCTGAGAATGCGAGAGGCAGAGGGAGCTGCCACCCTGGTGACAGAGCCTGGGCTTGTGCCTGATCTGCTGGACTCCCGATGGGGCTTCTCCAGGCACAGGCTGTCCCCAAGGCCGGCACAGTAAGTGCAGGCTGTGGGCGTGGTGGGGAGAGGTGGCTCAGGAGCCCACACAGGGCCGGGCCAGGGGCTGCATCCCCCCCCCTCCAGGAGCCCTCATGAGGATGGGCTCTGAGGATGAACCCACCTCCTCACCTCCCCGCAGGACTCCCAGGCCAGGGCACCCTGCGCTCAGTTATCATCGCAAACTCTTACTGATGAGCCTACTGATCAGGCTGTGATGTCTCGGCCAGCCACACAGGTCACCAGGTGTGTATGAGTGTGTGGGTGTGTGAATGGGGACCGCGCCCATCTGAGGAAAACAAGATGAGCTGGTGACCGCCTGTGTGTACCTGTCACCCTGACACAGACACACGCAGGTATGCACTCCCCTCACTCATGTATGCAGGCACACGTGTTTGTCGGGCACACATGTGCTCATCTGCACATATGCTCACACCCAGAACAGCACACACCTGCATTCAGGCACCGGGGGACCACCGAGCAGGGACGTGGACAGCTCTGATGCACACACACAGGGCCCAGGAGAGGGGTGAGGGCAGCAGGTGGGCAAGCAGCCATCTGCGGAACTGTGCGCGGGCCCCGCACTGCTGCTGTGCTCATGGAGTCAGGCCTGTCAAGCACAGCCCATCAATCAGGAAGCCGCCTGCTGCAGGCATTAAATCGTCCCTAGGATGCAGCGCTTAGAACAGAGAAGGAGCCGGCATCTGGTCCAGGCCCACCGTCTGGGTGGGGGTGGAAGGGCCCTGTTAGTTAGCACCCGCTCCACCCCAGGCTACCTCCCTGTCCGCAGCCCCCGTGAGCTCCCTCTCCTGCTCCCTCACGAGGCCCTGCTTCCCCCCGGCCTTCCCATTCTACCTCCGTCCTCTGCTCTCACCCGAGACGCCTGGGTTCACCCACAAGCTGAGCGCTGCCCTCCTACCCCCAGTGCTGAGGGCTTCTCCTAGCAACCAGCACCCCAGGACTGAGCTGTGCTGGGGCTGAAGATGGGTGTGGGGAAGATTCCACTTCTGGGCAGAACAACGGGGTGCTGCCACCAGACTGGGATCCAGGCCTGGGCCACTCCCAGCTGCATCTCCTGTGAGTCACCTCTGGTCTGGCCTCCCCGCCCCCTACAAGTGGGGACTAGAGAGGGACCTCCCGGGGCTGCTTGTCCTGGGGCTGTGTTGCCCAGGGGAAAGCTCCTACACGGGTGCCGATTAATCATGACTATTAATAATACAGCCATCTGTATCCTGTGGTGGAGCGAGGAGGGTTTCAAGTGGGCCCAGGCCCCCGCAGAATAAGTGGGTCTCGGGTGTGCTGGGGGTTAGCTCCGGGCCTGCAAGCAGATCTGTGGGGGCTATGTGTTAAGGAGGGGCTGTTTGTACTGCACTGCACAGACAGACACAGGAGAGGAGAGATAGACAGGCAGGCAGGCAGACAGACAGATGGCAGGGAGCTGGCTCATCACCCGATGAACAATAGACAATTACCAGTGCCAAAGCGCTCAGGCAAGATTCTCACTGCCTCCCACTGGGACACACCAGTACCTGGCCTTTCTGCTTCTCCTCAGCCCTCACCCCACCCTAGAGGCCTCAGCTGCAGGGGTGAAAGGGAGTAGGGATGGGAGCTATCCTCTGTCCAGAAGTCCTGGATACTGTTACCTGCCATGGCCAGGCCAGCCCCCCCCGCCCACACACACACCAGCACCTTAGGACTGGAACCCAGGCCCCCCATTCCTGCCCCTGTGTCCTTGTGCACTCAGGTTCCTCTGCCTGGCAGGCCTGCCTGCCCTCCGCAAGCCCTGTTCTGATGGCCTCCCTCTGAGGGGTAAGCCTTTCTCAAGGCCCCATCCCTCCTCCCACCGCCCCATGGTGCCGGCGCGCTGTTGACCTCGCCTGTCTGCCTAAAATGCCCTCTTGGTGTGCACGTCCACTCTCACCTTCCGGTCACCAGACCGTGAGCTGCTCTTGCCAGCTCACTTCCACAATTCCTCAGTGCCCGCACGGGAGGGGCCCAGGCTGAATTCAACGCTCACCCTGAGCCAGGCACTGTTAACATGTTACTCGTCACAACAGCCCCATGTGGTATTTATGCCCATTTCATAGATGGGGAAACTGAGGCTCAGAGAGAGAGGAGAACTTGCCAACAGTCATGTGGCCAGGAAGTGGTTGAAATGCAAAGCAGGCCATTGGCTCCAGAGCTCTTCCCCACGAGGCTACAAAGATTCCGAATGAACGAACGAGTGAAGTTTAAACACCAGGATGCATAAAGTCCTTTGAGCTATTTTTGTAAGTGGAAGGAAAAGTGGCCAAGAGATGAATGTCATGGGTTCAGGCAGGGTCTTTGCATTAACTGACTATGTGACCTCAAGCAAGTCACTGACCCTGGGCCTCAGTCATTGGCTGACCACCATGCCTGGCGCTGGGGGTGCAAAGCAGACAGCATTCAGCCGCAGGCTTGGGGGGCACCCAAGCGACAGAAAGGCAGAGATGTCACCCAGCGCCCTTCCCATACCTGTGGCAGACATTACCAATCGATCCCATACTCTCCTGCAGAGTTCCAACGTGACCTTGGAATGACTTTTCTGAATAGCACTCTAGGCTGTCACTCCAAAACCTGTAGCATTTGACATCCCTATTAGTGGAGCAACTACTACACTCCAGCAGGGGTCAACCATGCTGGGCAGGGGTGGAGTCTGGACCCTGACAGAGGGAGTCCCTCAGTCCCATGTTATGGGGGTAGTGGTCACCTCTGAGTATTGTGTTGTTGGAAGACAACTGATCAAAATGTCCTACCAGTAGCCCGTCCCTGTCCACTCCTCTCCAAGGAGATAAAAGGTGAAGGAGATAAAAGCCCACGGAGGTGAATGGGAGAGAAAAGGGCGATCGGACAGTTTGCTGAGCCCCTCACATCCCCTAACCAACTTCTTGGTTTTGTCATTTCCTCCTGCCATCTAGGCTGCCATTTATTTAATATTTTTTCTTGAAATCAATTTACAGTTTTTGCCAAAATGTACTTATTTACAAAAAACTTTGTCCTGTTACCTTATACAAAATTAGCCTCGCTCACCACGAACAGAAGTTAAATGTGAAAACAAGTGCAGGAAAGTAAACGCATTTCTCTGCTGCCTGCCTGCTGGAGGCTCCTAGGTCCCTCTGTTGAAAAGGAGACCACGGGCCCAGGCACTGGGCGCTGTCCTCGACACAGCCAGAGGGCGGAGGGGCTTGGGCAGAGGGCTGTGCTCAGCCATGATTAATGCAGGCACAGACCTCAGAGTCACCTTTGTGTGCTTTGAGGAACACAGCACAGCTCGGTGAGGCCTGCTGGCTCGGAGAGGTGAGCCACCAGCCCCAGGTCGCACAGCAGCGAGTGGCGCGCGGAGCCAGCCTCTGGCTCAGGCCTTCTGACCACGCACAAGGTTCTTTCCTTGTGGCTGCCGCCGCCTCTCAATGCCACACGCAGTCACTGAGCGCAGAGTCTCTCTGGCCCACGGCTGGCGTGCGAACGGTTTTTACACCTGAGGTTAACAACTGTGATTTAAGAGGTTATTTGTCTTAATTTTCGGAAATCACTTTCTCAGGGAGGAGGTAACTAACACATCGGCTAGGGAAGCTTGTCTTTATAGAAAATATTTATAGCATTTCCAGACAGTTTGGTGGCAAATGGATACAGCATCTGCTATTTTCCTCACTTTCCACCACAGCTCTAAAGCCCAGAGCAGTTAAAACACACAACAACAACAACAACACAACAACAGCAACCACATCAATGCTGATAGGAAGGCAAAGCCGGCTCTTCTGGGGAAATAAAGCGCAAAACCGGTGTGATTTCAGAGAGCGCATCACTGCCTCCTCTAGCCGTACCTGTGCTCGTGCTCAGAAAGCCACGGCAATGGGCCAGCCCCCAAGGCCACGGTGCGGTTCACTGCCTGAGTCGGGTTTGGCCGGACTCCCAGGCCCGGGATTATGGCTCTCACCGGAAGCCCCAACGGCAGAAGAGCCCAGGAGAGGGACAGGGAGAGGGCAGCTTCCAGAAATCGAAGACGGTCGACGAGCTGGAGCTGAGCCAGTTGCTCTCCTCATGCTACCTCAGTAGTTATTCATCCTTCTGAGGCCAGTGACGTTCATTACTCCCATTTTGCAGATGGCAAAACTGAGGCTTTAATAAGCCAAGAGATTTTCCCCAGGGCACAACTGCTTATATGGTAAGCTGGTCCCTTTGACTCCCCCAGGCAGCCGGGAATTCCTACCTCATTTCCCGTGACCATCCTTTGAGTGGCTCCTATGCCATCTGCTCCCCAGGACCCTGCCAGGCACCTCCACATTCTGAGCTCCAAGCCTTTTCTCACACCCTGACCCTCAACACCAAACCTCGGCCCCCAGAATGCAGAGTCTGAAGAGGGAGGCAGAGTCACTGTAGGACTCTGAGGGCCTTTTGCTCCATCCTGGTGACTCAGGGGGGAACCCCAAGGCCCAGGGAGCAGAGAGGAGGGGATATGTTTGGGGTCACAAAGCTGGCTGATGACAAAATAAAGGTAATCCGGTTTGTTATTAAAAATCCCAAACATGTTGCTACTCCCTCTGTCCTTGGCGCTGTGTTCCAGCCGCACGAGGAGCCATCCTTGCTGCTTCATAATAAGAAGTCAATACAGCTCAGAAGGAGGCTTGGTAGTGAGACCTAGGGCTCGGGCCCACCAACGGCACATGGCGCTCGTGTTCCCAGTTGGACGTCTCGAGTCCAGCCAGCCCAGCCTTTCAGACAGAGCCTCCTACTCCCTCCCACCGAGGCTGCAGGCACTGCCCACCACGCCCTCCCACCAGACAGGGAACCAGAAAGCCTTCTTCCATGATGCATTGGGACAAACCCCAGGCCAGACCCAGAGGGAGCACCCACCTACACAGCCTGGCCGAGGCTGGCAGAGAGCCCCCCGCGGAGGCGCTCCCCATGTCACCACTCCCCCGAGCAGTCCTCTCCACTCGCATTTTGACAGACTTTGCAAACGCATGTGTGCAGTTAGCTCTGTCCCCCCAGATCCTGGTCTCCCCCCACCCTTCCAGTGCCCGGCCTCTTCGGAATCAATTGCTCTCCGCACCCCCAACCCAGGCATCAAATCCAAAAGTCAAGGAGCCTCCTTGATTCTGATGCTCCCTCTTAGCCAAGCCATCTGCCCTTTCCACGGTTGGCTCACCCTTCCTGTGCTCTCTCTTTTCTTTTTTTTATTGAATTTATTGGGGTGACATCGGTTAATAAAATTATATAGGTTTTAGGAGTGCAATTCATACTACATCACCTGTATATTGGATGTGTTCACCCTTCCTGTGTTCTCATCTGCCCACCTCTTGCCAGCCCCTTTGCCTGGGCAAAGGCAACAGCCGCTCACTGGCCTCCCACTCTCACTTCCCCCTTGCTCTTCTTCTTAGCTGTCAAGTACATCTTTTCCTGTTTATGGCCTCCCCAAGGCATTCCCCCACGGCCCATCTGGCCCTGCTCACCTCACCCAGTAAGTGCTTGCCCACCACCATCGCTGCCCGCCTGCCCCATTGGTTTCCCTGCCCCAGGGCCTTTGCATCTTATCGTCTCCTCCCCCCACCATGGCGGCTCTATTTTATTTAAGTCCTTTCAGCTTGTCCTTGTCTAAAATGCAGTCACTCCATAACACACCACTCCACATTGTCCCTGGATGGCAGGTACTGCAAGATGATGATTGCTTCTGTAGGTGCTGACTTATTATCTGTCTCTTGCCCCCACCCTGACGATGTTAGGCCCAGCTCCTTGTCAGGCTGGCTCCCTGGGTTATATCCAGTGGTTAGAACAGCGTCTGGCACAAAATCGATGCTCATAAGTGTTTGTTGAATGAACAAGTGAGTGAACATCCATGATCTCATTAGCCCCCCTGCCCCCACCAGCCAGGGTGGGAATTATCCCACTTCACGGGTGAGGGCTTGCAGGAGGCACCCTACACACCTGGGAGCCACGATGGTGAAAGTGGCAGCACCCTGGTTCGGAACCAGGCCTCCTAACGCCTAGACCAGGGAAGGCACGAGGATTAAGAGGATAAAAGCCCATGGAAAACGCATGAAATTGTGTGGCTCCAATATTTCTCTTGCAGCTTGAAATGTCGCTTCTCTGAAAACCACATCCTGCCCCTTGTGAGGCAGTCTTGGCCTCAGCTCCCAGCTACGGGCAGCTTCGCCGAGGCCTCCACCAGGCTCCCCTCTGAGAGGGTCCTGGAGTTCACTGGCCCAGCCTCGAGACGATGGGGGCGGCCGGGGTGCGGGTTGGGTGGGGGGGCAAAGGAGGCCTCCTCTCAGGGTGGGGCAGAAGGAAGGGGCTGAGCCAAATGCAGGTCACGCTGCTGCGCCCACAGCCCTCCGAGGGCTAAAAATAACCCTGTTTACACACTTCCAGAGCTGGGTTTCTGCCGCCCTGTCAGGAGGGCTTGAGACTTCACTATGCCCACGTCCCCACCGCACACCTTCTACTGGGCCGGCGGGGACCAGGGCTTTGGGGTTTGTTTCCTTGGGCGGTTGTAGGTGGAGGGAGGTAAGGAAAGCTGCCCACGATGCGATTCCAGGAGGAGACTGCTCACTGCTGGCAGACAGCTCCTCCTCCCGGAGATCAGAGATGCAGGACGGCAGGGGCAGAAGCAACAGCGGAGGTGGCCAGATCCTGCGCCACGAGGGGCCCAGCCAGCTCATCCCAAAGTCTTGGGGGCCACTGTGCCATGGGAAGCCTGGGAGCGGCCGCGGGTCCTCCCTGTGGATGTAACCCGGGGCAGGCCACTTCCCCTCTCTGGTCCTCAGTTACCTCTCTGTGTTGTGGCAACTGGTGGTAAATAACTGACACCTTGTTCCTGACATCATGTCCCCTGAGTGTGAAGGGCTGACGGTCCATCCTCAGTGTGTGTGTGTATTTGGGGGGGGGGCAGTGCCAGAGACAGAGCAGGCCCCTGGGACCTGTGGCTCGTCTTTGGGAGACAGGCACACCTGCCAGGATGGCCGTCACCTGGCCACCCTCCTCCCGCCTGCCCCGGTTCACCCAGATGGACTTTGACACCAGAGGGGCAGGTGCCAGTCGCCGGCTAGCGACAGCCCCTCCTCCTGGGCAAACAGGCCCTTCTCCACCCCACGGCTCCCATCAATGTGGCCATGCCAAGAAACACGCAGGCTGCCAGAGGGCGGCATGTCGGTCAGCCACCCTCCTTGGGCAGGCAGCGCCTGGCAGGCACCGCCGGCCCCCTCACCCCACATGGCCGTCGTGGCGAGGAGCTCCGGCTCCCCAGGATCCAGCAAACCCTGGCTTTTCTTCTCCCACTGGAGAGGCCAGATGGGAACAAAGTCCATGCCTGTGGCCTGACTTAGGGCTGTGCCCTCTGACAGCAGTCCTCTGGTACTATGAGCCTTCGTAGGTGCTGTTCCCTCTGCCTCAGATGCCTTTCCCTCACTCCTTGGCCTGGGGATTTCCCACTCCTCCCAACGGAGTGAGCTCAGCGCTGACCGTGCCCTGTGCCCTGTCATTAGACAGCCAGTAGCTCCCCCTGATCCCCCGCAGAGCCCGAAAAGGAAGGGGCTCGGAAACTGTCTGCTGATTTCACTTGGTCTTCTCTCCTCCTTGTGATGAAGTCCACCCTCTACAGTGCATCGACCCACGATTCTGCGATTCTGCAACCTGTAATCAGCTCCACCATTTCCCTCCAGGGGCGTCTGTCCTCTCGGGAGCCTCTGCGCCCCGGCCTCTATGTCTCATCAGGCCTGCACCGCGAGCCCAGGTTCCTAAATACACCTGCTCAGGTATGCGGGGAGAGGCCCGGCATCTGCACGGCTAAACAGGAGCTTGGGGGGTTCTGTGTGCAGAAGCCCCAAGGGTCCAGGGCACCCCAACGCACTTGGAACCTACTTCCCTAGGAAATCACAGTACCCCATGGCCCTGCAGACCACCTCACCCCTGCTGGGCCCCCGGCTCCCGTGCCCAGGCCCTCCTGGGAGGGCAGCTCATGCCCTCTCTCCTGGACAGTGGCAGGATTCCTCAGGGCCTCTGTGAGAACCGCCGCCAAGTGGCCACCACAGTGATCATTCCACAGATCTGATCCGGCTACGTCACTCCTCACCCCCAGATCTTTTTTGTGGAACCCGTGTCAAGGATACACTTTAAGGCATGATGGCATTTAAAGCCCTTTAAGACATGATCAGGCCCTCGCTGAGTTCCCTGGCCTTGCCTCCTACCTATCCAGCCCGATGCCGTCTGCTGTCCCCTTTGTGCTGAGCATTCCCTGACTCATCCTTTGGGGGGGAGCTTGAAGGTCACGTCTCTGGGAAGCGCTCCCCGAATGCCCTCCCAGCAGGCTGGCCTGTGCTGCTCCACAGGGCACAGTTCTCACCACGGCCACTAGGCTTCCTGCTGTAGGAAGTTGCTGGCCTGTCTTATTCCCTAGCAAGGCTTTGAGCTCCTGGGGCAAACCAGGATCACTCGCTCAGAGCCTGGTCCCCGGCTGGCACTCAACAGCCCATATGTTCTGAGCCTCACCAGGCACGGCCTACAAGACCCGAATCAGGTGGGTACGAGGACCCCCACTGTGGTGACATGGAAAGTGATGTTCAGAGGGGCTGAGGATCTGTTCAGGTCCTATACAGAGGTGGTGGGACCCACTCAGGATGAAATCAGCCGGCACCGGTGTTCCTACCTGCCTCCTGCCTCCAGGTAGTGGAAAGACCCCAGCGCCCACTGCCACGGGGGCGAATTACTGGGTGGGAGGGGACACTTCCTCCAAGCCCCACCCATGGTAGGGGGTAGGGTTATGGAAAGAGATGCCTCTGGGGGAAGTCACCTGTGAAATGCAGGCCCTCCCTAACCTAGAACAAGTAGCAGCGTCCCAGGCTCAGCACCTGGATCTCGAAGGGAGGGATCACGGAGGCCTGAAGGGGTGCAGAGAGAGCCTGGGGCAGACCTGGACCCAGACACCACTTCTCCTGGCTCCAAGCACAGTCCCTCTGTCTTTTCCACACCTCAGTCTAACAAGGTTGCTTCCTCTTTCCTGAAGCCCCAGGGGACCTGGCAACCCTGCCTTCCTTTCAAAGCAAACACAGATAAAGAGCCAGCAGTAAATCCTGGGGTTCCCATGAAGCCATGGGAGGAACACATTAAAGGCAGATGGGGGAGAACCCCTGTCCAGTGGGGTGGGGGACCCTGTGCCCAGGAGACCACAAGGAGCACTGGCTTCCCAGCATGGGCACACCCAACTCAGGCCCTCAGGGTGGGCCCCAGCAAGTCCACGCAGCCACAGCTGCATCAGAATGCACCCCCACCCGTCCTCCAAACGGCCTCACTCACTGTGTTCCCAAGGCCATGGCTCTGGGGTGGGTGTCAAGGAGGCTGCAGGCCTCGCTGGCTCTCAGGGCCTGCTCCCTGGCAGGGGGCAGTGGGAACATTTGAATCCCAGCCGGCTGCTGGGACTTGCTAACAGAGTGGTTCCTATCTGGCTCATCTGCCACATGGTGCCCACCTTCTCCTGCCCTGACACTCCATACTCAAGTCCCGAGTCTCAGATGTCTCCAGCCCCCAGAAGTTACCAACAAAACTTAAGCCCACCTATTGCCCATCCTGCTAATTAACCTCCCTGCTAACGACTTGACCGCACAGTTCCAGTCCTCTGCAGGGTGTCGGACTAGGCCCGTCCACATGCCACCTCCTCTCCCCGGCACCTGAGGCCCACTGCACAGAGCCCCGGCCCAGCAGCAGTTGGGCTCAAATCCCAGCTCTGCTTCCTAGGGGCTGCAAAAGTTTGGACGCCCCCCTTCACCCCTCTGAACCCCATCTGTATGGCTGCCTCTCGGGTCACTGGAGGGCTAACTGAAATAACTGTGCAAAAGTAGTGCCAGTATTGGTCAGGTGCCCGCAGTGGACCAGATCCTGTTCTAAGCTCGCTACCAGCATTCATTCACTCATGCTCATAAGATCCCCCGCAGGTAGGTGTTTCTGCTACTAAATCCCCATTTCACAGATGGAGAAACTGAGGCACAGAGTAGCTGAGTTACTTCTCTGAGGCTGCCCAGCTGGTGAGCATGGGAGCTTGGATTTGACCCCAGCAGTCTGGCTGCAGAGCCCACGCACTGACCACATGCCCTGCTGCCTCCAGGGGCTTCTACCTTCTCTCCAATGCCATTGGGGCCTGGCCCTGCCAAGCCGCACTCCCCCTAAACCCCAGGGCCCCGTGCTTCTGGGCCTGAGTGCCCCTGACTAACAGGCGCTCCTCCCTGGTCTACATGGCAGACACTGACCGCTACATGAGCTCCGGAACTCCTACCTTCCTCTGACCCTTGACCCTCAGGTAGAAATGACCCCTTGACTACTCCCCACGCCCTAGGCTTCCATCAAAGCCCCTAGAACTGACAAGGGCAGGGCCTGGGGCATCCTGGACCCAGCATAGACTCAATAAATGCTTGTGGAGTAGCTGAGTGACCCATGGGGTCAGGTCCAAAAAGCCTCTGGCTTTGCCCGTCCTCCCAACCATGTTGCCTGGGCAGTTCTCAGTAGCGAGGCCCCACACAAGGTCCCAGGCCGAGTGTGGAGGTCCCTCCAGCAGCATGTCTTCCCCACACTCCTGGGGTGCAGTTAGCAACCACGGAGCCTGCAGAGAGGTGCCATGAAGACCACATATGTAGTGAGCACAAAAGCCCAAAGTGACAGAAATTGATAAAAACTTCACCGCACTGCTGACACCCCATATATCAAAGGCCCCAAATCTCATTCTCTGCTTGCCTCCAATTTCTATCAGGGCTTGCCAGCTGCACATTTATTGAGAAGTTTGTGATCTGACAGGCACTGTATTACCAACATTAATGATGCATCAGTCTCTAGAATTACTGAGGAAACAGTCCAATTGATTTTATTATTATCTTGAGTTCTCCACGTTTCATTCCAGGCAGCTTGCTACCGGAGTTTTTGAGCAAGGACCAAAGTAAATAAAGGTTGTGGGGCCAGGGCTGACCTCAGGTGGGAGAGCCGGGGTTTGTCCTGGGCCCCTGGGTGAGTGCCAAGCATGGAATCCCCGTGGAGAGACGAGCCGGGGACAAACAGGAGCTCAGGCCAGGCCTCCCATTCATGCTGCAAAGATGGAGGTGGCTGGCAAGAGGCAGAAATAGCCATTGATGTCATCTGTCACCTGCCCCTTGGCTGGGGCAGGGAGCTGACCCCATGGATCACTCAGCTACTCCATGAGCATTTATTGAGTCTATGCTGGGTCCACAACGCCACTGGGCCCTGCCCTCGTCAGTTCTAGGGGCTTTGATGGAAGCCTAGGGCGTGGGGAGTAGTCAAGGGGTCATTTCTACCGGAGGGTCAAGGGTCAGAGGAAAGCAGATATGAGCCCGTGCTCACACAAGCCTGGCAGCCCGGCTTGCTATCGGGGGCAAGTGGAAGATATGAATGGTGCCCACCTCGTCTCAGGCCACTGGGCCTCTTACCCACTATCTTCCAGCCACACGAGATTCCTTTCCATTTCCAGGACGTCAGGCTCAAGCTGTTTCCAGGGCCAGGGCCTGCCTCTGCACAGGTTACCCCTGCTGCAGCTTCTCTCCTCTCTACCCATCACCTCACGGCCCTCCTCAGAAAGCCTTCCTGCCTAAAGGCCCCACGTCCACCCCTGGTATTCCCCATCCAGTACCCTACTTGTGTTTTTCTTAACACTCATCATAATTTATACAAGGGGGCACTGGTCGCCCTGTTGACCCATTTCCCCCCTTTGGGCCCCTGCAGACAGGGAGCTTATCGGTTCTGGTCGCCCCATGGCCCCAGAGCCTCTCAGGGCACTGCCCCTGCAGCCCCACACCCCCTGTGGATGAGTGCATGGGCCTGACAGTAGGCAGGGACTGAGGAGCCAGTTTCTGCCAAGGCCTGAAGGCTGCATGTGTTGCTCACTTAGGTCAAGTTCTCGCCGAACATGGCCTGTTGTCTCAGGGCGGTTTTCCTCTTCCCACCTCTGACCTCCACACGAGAGGTTCAGTGAAGCCCTTTACTTCTAGCTCCTTGTACAAACATTTGTCCATCAGGACTCATTTCCTTCCTCTCCTTTTCCCACCTTCACCCTCAGCTTTCCAGGAACTCCCTGCAGCAGGGCCAGTGGGAAGTGGAGGGCTTGAGGTCAGGTCAGGAGCTGGATTCAAATCCCCACCTTGCCATTGAAGCAGAGATGTAATTCACTGCACCAAGTTCCGCCCAATTGCCTCCCTCTGAAATGGACGAGAAGCCTCCCATCTCAAAGGGATCTCAGGAGATGGCAGTTTCAGCAACCGAAGTAGGTGTCTCCCTAAGCGGCCACACACAGCACAAGCCTCCGGTGCCTTTAGCGCTGCCGTCTGCGGCCGTTTAAACTGACCATGAGGCCCTAGCCGGTTTGGCTCAATGGACAGAGCATCAACCTGCGGACTAAAGGGTCCCAGGTTCGATTCCGGTCAAGGGCACATGCCCAGGTTGCGGGCTCGATCCCCAGTGGGGAGCATGCAGGAGACAGCCAGTCAATGATTCTCTCTCATCATTGATGCTTCTATCTCTCTCTCCCTCTTCCTTCCTCTCTGAAATCAATAAAAATATATGTTTTAAAAAAATAAACTGACCATGAGGACTGAAGTGCAGAATCCCAAATGGCCAGGAAACATGGATCTTCAAAAGATTCAGAACGTGGAGACTGGGCTTTAAGGAGAAGAGACCCACCACACCCTGTAGAATAACTGGGCGCCTAGGGGTGCTGGGGGTGTCTCTGGGTGGTCAGGTCCCAAGGGCCCTGGTTCATTCCATGCAATTTGTTAGGTGCATTCCATTACCAAGGAAACAGACAGGTACAAGGGGAGGCTGGGGGAGCCACACATCTGCTCTCATAGCAGTCAGCTAAGAAAGGCGCGATGATCCTTATTTGAGCGAAGAGGTGAGCTGGACCCCAGAAAAGCTAAAACACCAGGGGAGAACCAGTGACGTTCAGCGAGTGGGATCGGCAGTGCACAAGGGTTCCCTCGGAAGTTCTGGAAGCAGGTAGGTGAACAGATGGGCCTTGTGGGGGCAGTCTTCTAACTACAGTATTATGGCTGTTATTTTTATCATCTGGAATCAAATCAGAATATTTGACTTACTAGTGTTCTGATTTGAAAACGGATTTTCCCCCCTGAAATAGGTATTTCATCTACAATTTATTAATGAGCATTTAGCAAGTGCCTGGCTCGATGCTAAGCACCGACCATACATTATTCTATCCCGTCCTCCTAATACGCTCCATTATCCTCACTTTACACCCAGGAAAACCGAGGCGATGGGAAGGGAAGTGGAACGCTGGAGGTGCCACAGGTGGAAGATGCAGGCTTTGACTCCAGCTGATCCAGGTAGGAACTGGAGCCAGAGCAGCGCCCTCTGGCCTGAGGTCCCAGGCCCCCCGCCAGCGTGCAGCCCCATTGCTTTTCCAAGAGTAACGTGAGGCCCAGGGAGGCATTCGACGTGCCCCACTTCACCCCATTACTGCAGGGCAGCGCAAGGACGACTGGTAAGTCTCCTGTTGACTCCACCTCACTTAATATTCAAAATAACCTGGAAGTAAGTCCTACAGAAGACACGAGGACTGCTGGTGGCAGAGCGGGGGCTGGACCCCGTCCTGGAGGCTGTGTGGTGACCAGTGTGCAGGCAGCCCAGACTTCTGGAGCCTGGCTCAGGTGCCTCCGTTCCAGCTGTGGGAAGAGCGGAGGCTGCCCGGCCCCAGCGCTCACAGCCTTCTTTGTCCTCACGTGGCATCACCGGTGGGTTCTCACCTGCCCCCGGTGCCAGCAGCCACAGTACACAGACCCGGTCGCAGCCGGACTCACCCGGCCTGCCTGTGCCCGGGAGCCAGCTCAGAGGACGGCTCCCTGGCATTTCTGGCGGCGTGCTCTTACTCAATTGGGCCCTTTCTGTCCAAAGGGCAGCTGTGACGTGCGGAACGGGTCTGTGGTGTCAATATGAGCCCAGCATTGTACAACTGGGGACACACAATGCCCTTGGCCAACTGTTTATTTATAAATCCACCCAGCGCTCACCGCGGCCTTTACACTCAACTCTTTCCCAAAATGCAAATTGGCTTCTTCCTGTAAGTCAAACCGGCTTGCTAAGCTGATAAAATCATCCCAAACGGGCTCTTTTATCTCCCCAATACAGAAAGCCCTCTGCACCCACACATCCTAGAAAGAGGAAGCCGTCCTCACAGCACATCACCGGGGTGGTGGTGGTGCGGGGGGGGGGGGACGCGGGGTTTGCTGGCCCAGGGAGAGGCCCTCCTCGAGGTATCCTTATGAGGGGGGATGGTCTAGAATCTGAGACTTGTGTTCAAATCCTGCTTCCAACACGGTCTAGCTTTGTGGCCTTAATCTCTCGGAGCCCCCCTCCACTCATGCACGTATGTTAAATGAGGATAAAAGTCATCTCTTCCTCCTGAGGCTTCTTTGGAGAATTAAATGAGATAATGCACATGGATAATTAAATGAGATCATGGCACAACGCTGAAACCCTAGAAAGTCGCCCTTGCTCAGTGGCTTTAGCACGGTCCCTTTCACTCTCTGAGCCTTACCCTCCCCCGCTGTAAAGCTCCCAGGAGCCTTTGTCCTACTGGCTGGTAGATCAGTCCCTCAACTGCCTGCATCTTATTCAAACAGCTTTGGGGGTGCTGTTTCCTACACCCTGTCTCTTCATTCTCTCAAGGGCTCTTTTATCAGAAGAACAAGATCTGTTCTAAAAAAAAAGCCACCTGTCTTGTAGGAAAGCGAGCTACCTGACCGCCCCTCTGCCGGCGGGTGTTGGGGTTTGTTAACAGCCACGAGCCCTGTGCGGGGCTCGCGGGGTGGGGGTGGAGGCATCCGATAAGGGTTCATTGCCCACTTGGCTAATACGGGGAGTCTGGAGAGTGGGCAGGAGGGCAAGGAAATGCAAAATGGACCTAGGAGTCGCCAGAGACCAAGAGACGTGCATGGAAGCTGTGGGTGGAGGGACCAAGGCTTACAGGAGGCATCGAGGTGCTGTCGTGACAACCGGACTTGCCCACAGAAGCACGGCCCAGCCTCGGTCTCCTAGCAGGGACACTGGCGACGGTGCACACGGCACACTGTCGCCACACGCAGCACCCAGGGAGGCAGGGGTGACCAGCATGGACCCCGTTACAGGAAGCTGAGGCCTGAAGGAGGGAAGTGACTGGCAGAGGATTTGTTGGTAATGACACTCAGGTCCCCAGGCTCCCTCCATCTGGAGAACTGGGGAGGCCAGCGGCCGTGAAATGGCCATGCTACTGTGGCCCCCAATTTCCCGGGAACTGGATGAGCGACCTGACCACGGCAGCTCAGAGCCCTTCCCTTCCCTGAGCACAGCTTACTCCTCACAGCAGCCGGCAGAAGGCTTGGTGAGGGTTGTTAAAGTTCCCCATTTGCAGGTTGAGAGTAGAGGCTCAGGGCCACATCGCCCTGTAAGGGAGTAGCCAGGCCAAGCCTGCACCCAGGCCTTCAGAACCGGCTGCTGCTTGCACCTCCTCCTCCTCACCCTCTCAGCATGGAGGGCGGGGCCAGGTTGCAGGAGCAGTCAGCCCCCTAGCACCACCCTCACCGGTCCTCCCACCCAGCACAGGTTGGTGGGTGCTGAAGTACACCTGCGGGGCTCCACTCATGTGTGTTATTAACAGCGTTCTAGTTTCCCCCTCCAATCCAGGCAGCCCCCTGCTACCTGATTAATCTCCTACAACACTGTCCTTCCTGTGTCTAGTATAGGGTCCCCTCCTAACTGTGCCTTTCCTCTGGGGTCCCAGCTATCCCCAGAAACTGGGTCCAGATTACTTCTTGAAGATATGAGCTCCCCCAGACCCTCAGGTGGGCACACTTCCTTTTCTTTGTTCAGGCCTTTCCCAGAAGTGCCTTTCCTCCACCTCCTCCTTGCTAAAGCCTCTTCCTCCAGGAGGCCCTCCCTGACCACTCTAGTCCATTCTCATCTCTCACTTGTTCCAAGCTCTCCTTGGAACTCTTTAGCTGATTTCTCTGGCGCCTTCAGTATATGTAGCTCCTGATTTGCCAAGTAGCCAAGGCTTAATTTCCAAATATGCTGTGAAACTCCTTGAAGCCAAGGTCTCAGGATATTTGTTTAGCCATCCTTCCACCAAGAAATTCTGGCTTAGCCTGTGCCCCCCTGCCCTCACCAACATGCTAAGGGATACGCGAGGCAAGGTCTGGCCTTCTAGAAGAAGCTTAAGTCTAGAAACGGGAAAATAAACAGGCAGTTGCCATCCGGCACGGTGAGGGCTGCAACAGAGAAAGCAGGAGCTACGGGAATGTTGCCCAGTCAGGTTCTTGTTCTCCATCGGGAGCCCTCGCGTGCCAAGTACAGGGCCCCGCCCCAAGGAGCCACCCCAGTCGGTCTCCTGGTGGACTGGAACGGCAGGCAAGTGATCAATCTGTCAGGTCTCAAGACAAAGGAGGTCTGAGAGCGGCAGTGGTGGAGGCAGCCTGGGCAAGTGTCAGCCTCCAAAGCTAAGGCCAGGGCCTTTACCAGCAAGTCGAAGGCAGGAGCAAGTGCTGGAATCCTCCAGGCCTGAGAGGAGGCCGGTCCACCCTGATGGAAAAGGCAGTGAGAAATAGGGCTGGGGGAGGGGTGGGCATCCAAGCCTGGCCATTCAGGTGCCCCTGGAGCCCTGCGGGCTGGTGCTGGGAAATGCACAGTGCACCCCGCTGGCTCTTGGCCTGGCAGGAGGGGCCGCCGTCTCAAACTCCGAACATCTCAGCGAATGGTGTCATTGTTCTGCATCCTCAATCCTTCTCTGGAGAAGGGCAAGGGTTTCTAAGAAATAAATAATGAGATCCCACATGCCAGCGCAGCCTCTGACCATACCCCCACCTCCAGCTCCCTGCACCCCAGCTTGTGTCCTTGGCCCTGCACCCCGGGAGGGGGCAGAAGGCCCTTCACTGGCTACAAACACATCTGGGCTGCCCACCCTGACCCTGACCCTCAAAAATCTCTCCTGAGCTGGAATTCTCTTTGGTTCTTGAGTGATCTGGCCACAGCCATGGAGTGGGGAGAGGTGTCCAGGCTCCAAAGGGTGGCAAGGAAAACCCTCCAACTGCAGTGCCCAGGTTACTGCCAGCAGCCTCCCTCCCCACTGCGTCAGGGGCCTCAGAAAACAATTGAGCATCTTGCACACGAGGCCAGGGAGTCCCTGCCCTCCTGAGCTCGTTTCTCCATCAGAAAAATGGGAAATGGGTGCGTGATGGGTGAACTGTCTCCCAGGTCCCCGCTCTCATGCTAACCGACCGGGCCTGAAGGAACAGCCCTGAGGCCAGTGCGCAGAGCAGCGGGGGCGCGCGGAAGGCAGGATGGGGAAAGAGGGGGGGCTGTCGATGGCTGCACGAGGCTTAAAAGCTGGTAAAAGGCTTAATCCTGCATAATGATTTACAAAGTGACATGTAAAATAGATTTACTGTGGCAGCTTGAAAGGAGAACCACAGAAATAAAATTACACTTGGGCTCTGCCTCTCTACAACCTGTCCCCACTCCCTTCCAAAAGCCAGGAACCCACATGTGCACATATGGACACGTTCACGTAGGCACAAGGGAGCAGGTGGCCGGGGTGGGGTTAGGGGAGTGGGAGAGGGACGAACGTGGAGAGAAGGGAGAGCTGGGCCCTATGCTGGGAATGGCCAGTTGGTTCCCATTCCAGGTGCAGCCTGTGGAAGTGATGCTCCAGCTGTCCCCAGAGCCAGGGGTTAATCCCATTTACAAACGAAGAACACATCTGGCTGACATGCCCTGCATGGATGTCACCTTTGGGAAGCACAGAGCAGGCACCCCAAGTGCCCACGGGGCTTAGCACCCCCATTTCTACTTGACTCCCGTCTGATCCAACACCACAGACACAGGTTTTCAGGGCCCAGGGAGAGGGGTGCACTGCTTCCCCTTGAGTGAGGCAGGGCCTCCAACAGCACTGGGCCGAGGCCAGCCGAGAGGAACTCCCAGAAGACAAGAAACCCTCAGGCAAGTTCATCGCAGGGAAAGAAAGTGAGCGATGCTCCTGCTCTCGATGCGGGAATCCCAGGTGGCATCTCCAGTCCTCAGTCTGTGGTGGCCTTCATTCTGCTTACACCGTGCCCAGGGACTCTGCCCTCCACTGAAGCAGGCCCCTGGGCTCCAGCGGTGTGGGGAAACGATGCAACACGCCCATATCCTAGCCTGGACCAGAGAGACTCTCCTCAGCGCAGTAAATGCCACGGCCGCCATCCCCCACCTCCAGGGCAGCACTGGCCTGGGCACCTGCCCCGGCTCTCCAGTCAGAAACAGGGCTGATAGCGATGCCCATAGGGTCACTCATTTGTACCAACGGGCATGCACTTAAAAAGAAAAATCGAGAAGGGGGTCACATGGAGAAAGAGGCCAGATTCCCCCAGGCAGCTGTGGGGCCTGAAGCACGTCACTCCTCAGCTCCAGCTTCCTCCGGGTTAAAGTGGGTAACACACCTGCTTCTGAGGGCTTTGTGACCCCCCCCCCCCCCCGCCCGAAACACCAGAGAGCCCTGCCTGGTGCACACTGGGTGTTCCCAAGGATGGCAGCTCTGCCTCAGATGACGAGGACTGAAAGGCATTTGCAGTGAGGACAGCCAGGCCAGAAGCTCTGACCTCAGTCATGGCTTAGCACAGTCACCTCCCCCTGGCCGCCCACGCTCCCCAGGTCCTAGGCAGCTGCCAATGTTGAGGTGGAGACAAGATCATCAGGGGTGGGTGGGACAGCAGTCAGGCCCTCTGCCCTCTCTGTGCCTCCATTTCCCCACTTCGTTCATCTCTGTTCTGCTCTGTTTCTAGCAAAGACTGGAGGGGCCGAGCCCCAGGCAAGGTCTATGGATGCTCAAGCGTTCCTCCTTGTCACCCTCTGGCTGACACCTGGCAACTCCAGCTCAGTGAAATGCCACCCTGCTCCTCTAACCGACACTGCAGGGGGATGTGCCTAGGCAGGTCTGAACACCCATGTTTACCCAACAGAGGGTGGCCCTCCCTCCGGGTGGCCCTCCCTCCCCACCCCCCGCCCCCAGTATCATGGCAAGCTGGAGCCCATTTGCCCGCAGACTCGCCTGGTGCGTAGGCCGTGCGTACGAGGCTCCAGCCCCGGCCCTGCCCAGGGAGTCTTGCCCAAGAGGTGCTGCACCCTGGCTAGGCTCTTGCTGCTGAGCCAATTCTCCCAGGAAGCCAACCTGAGGAGGGCAGCAACGCGGGCACAGCGGACGCCCAGGTGGCCTCAGACTTTGGCAGCTTTGGGCAAACAACCCAGGCTAGGAGGTGCTCCTGGGAACCAGGCCTGGCCCAAACACCCCTCTGGCTCTAATTGGAAGGGGGAGGGCAAACGAAGAGGCCAAGGGCTCAGATCGTGTACACAAGCAGCTGTGAGTCTGGGGCTGAATTATTCAATTCTTTCTCAAACAAAGGGTGCCAGTCACTTCCAAGGCACCCACCGAGAGTGCAAAGATGATAGATAGATAGATAGATAGATAGATAGATAGATAGATAGATAGATAGATTCCCAAATCACAAAACTTATCAGCTCTATGTAAAGTGTAGCTGTCTTTTATTCACCCACCTATTCAGCAAGCATTTTGGAATGTTTGCTAGATGCCAAATGTGGTGGCTGGGGTGCCCTGAAGGTAGCTGTGATCCTGCCAGATGAGGGCTTTGGCAGTGGTCAGAAAACAGTGCTGGTGATGCAGGGGCAAAGGCAGGAAGCTCCGCCTGATCTGGCTGGTGCATAAGGGTAAGCCAAGGCTTGAGCAGGGCTTTGCAGGATGCCTAGGAGTTCTCCAGGCAGACAGGGCAAAGAACAGAATGTGCAAAGCTCAAAGTGAAAGTTCAGCTGGGGCCAGAGAACGAAGGGCCCCGAGCGCCAGGCTGTAGGTGGTAGGAAGCCACGAAGGCGTTGTAAGTAGAGCAGAGGCGGTAACAGGATCAGAGCTGCTTTTCATTAAGGTCACACTGGTGGCCAAGTAGAGGGAGGACAGGAGAGGGGAGGCCAGAGCAGGGGGTGGAGAGAAGGGGTGGCTCCGAAAACATTCAGAAGGTGGAGTTCAAAAGCATCAGTTCCCTGATGACATGCTCCCACAGGCCAGGCTCTGGGCAGGACAGTGGGGACATGGACACCCAATGTCACAGCCTGCAGTTCTGGGGGGGAGTCAGGGTGACTCTCAAGTTTCAGTCGGGGCAGTGAGCCAATGGCAGTCCTGCTCCTAGTCCTTACAGTGGCTCTGTAAGAATTAGAACAAGGCTCCCCTTCCTCAAAACACTTTGCCACCATCCACTAGAAACCTGTATGTACAAAGTATGGGGACTACAATGTCAGTGCCCCCAAGTTGCAACCTACACTATCCCACTTGGCAGTCCCAGCAGACACAGTGCCTCTGAGCAAGCCCTGGGAAGATGGAGCGCCGGGGTTCAGGCAGGAAGAAAAGGCAGATAAAATCTAATACACAAACTAAAAACACAACAAAGCAGAGAAGCAGCAGCGCAGAATGTTTACTAACCTCGCTGCCTCTTGGGTATGTGAAATCTGAATCAAACGAGAGGTGGCATTATTTACTATATGGAATCCAAAACGGAAAAAAAGTCGCTGCTCAAACTAGGTAAACAAAGGAAATGCAAAAACGCAAGTCAGAAAGCATCTGCTTGGCAAGAGGGGGATTGATCAAAAGTACAGAAAACCAGTTCTGGCCTTAGAGCTCACGAAAAAATTGATTTAAAAAAAATCCTATATACTGAGCAAAACCCCAGCAAGTGAACACAGCGGAGTGGAGCCCATGTGCTGAGAAAATTGAACTGTCTGGACAGCTGAGGGTTTCCGCCCCATCATCCAGCTCCCGGAGTTTAATGAATACCTTCTCTGCTCCGTGTCTGATACAGGCATGAGATGGAGCTGGGAGCTTTGTAGAGGAGACAGTCCAGCGGGGAGCACATGGAGGCCTGGGGAGTACAGAGGGGGCCACCTGAGAGCCCCCGGGAGGAGGCAATGACAAAACTGAGGCACGCCAATCAAGAGGAGCTGGGGGACTCAGGCCACCGTCCACCTGAAGGCTAAGGCCCTGGTGACAGCTGGCAGATCCTTTTGTAACAAAAGTGAGACCTTTGTGAGCAAAGATGAGGTAGACAACATTCGGTTTCGGGGGAGGCAGGAGTAGAAGCCTCGCCTAGCCTGGAGGTGAAATTGCTCAAACAGGCTTCCATGCGAGTCCTAGCTCGAAGGGGCCTCAGTGCACAGATGGGGAAACTGAGGGCAGAGAGCGCCAGGGGCTTGACAAGGTCAGGAAGCTGATCCGTGTTGTACAAGTGCCCAGAGCCGCCCAGGGAGCGGGGACAGGAAGGGGAGGCACACCCGATGGCCGATGGCCGGCCAGGTCCCTGGGAACTGCTTACAAACAGAGGGGCGGTACTTCCCACACAGCCTGATTCTCATTCTTGCAGTTTCAGGCTTTCGTTTCTCGAAAAAGATGCTCACAGAGATCTCTGGCCGAGGTCTTGCTCGCCGCCCTCTGGCAGCCCTAACCGGCGTTTGTGTTAGGCACACACTGCCTTCCGCGGCCTCCACTCCCCGCAGCCCAGGGAAGGGGGCACTCTTCACCCATTTTACAGATGAGCAAGCGGCCCCGAGAGCCCCACAGGCTCTCATCCCAAGTCACTCTCTTTCCGGCCCGATGGAGGAGGCCAGTCACTCCTGAGCAGCACTCAGGTGGGGTTGCACCAGGCTGAGGCCTCTGCCCACTGAGCTCAATGGTGGGTACAAATGGCAGGTGGGGACCTGGCTCAGGGCCTGGCCCCATGCTGGGCACCTGGGACCCTTGGGCTCCCCAGTCTGAACCCTGCAGGCTGCTGTGGAGTCCCCAGAACTGCCCTGCCGCGCCGCAGGGCTCTGGAGGGTGCTGGCAGCCAGGCTGCGGTTTTGCGCTCGGCTAACTCTTGGCTTCTGAGCACCGAAGTGGAGAGAGAAGAGACATGGCAAGAGGCACTGCCCACCCACTCAGCATCACTGCCCACCCACTCAGCATCACTGCCTGCCTCGGGCGGCCTTCGGGGCTGAGCAGGCAGCGTCCAGCTGAGACAGGGCTCACCTTAAGAGCACTGACTCTGCCACCATCAAGGTGAGGGAAGGAGAGCTTGTGCAGGTTCAGACCAGAGCGAGCTGGCCTGGCTTCTCCGCCAGCCCACCTTCCCGCCACCCCTGCTGCCACCCTGGGAAGCAGGGCTCGCTCTGTGTGCCTCTGCAAGTCACAGAATGCCAGCTTAGTTATCGAGGGCCGCCTGGCTGTGGACACGGCGATTCTGGAGTTGCCTGATCAGGCAGGTATCTTCTTGGAAGGGAGAGATGAACAAAATGGGAAAATGGAGGCACAGAGAGGGCAGAGGGCCTGCCTGTGGGAGGGTTAGAGACACAGGGATAGGGGATGTTACAGCTGGAAATGACCAAGCAGTCCCAGTGCCCCCCACCCCCCTGCCATGTTACTAACCGGTAAACTGAGGCCCAGTGACCTGCTTAAGATAACTCTGAATCAGTAAGAACCTAGGATGGTCATCCTGGTTGATCCTATGGGGCCAAGATAGAGCTGCCCTCTGTGACCCCAATCTCCAAAGTTAGGGAAATTGCAACACTTCCTTGTTTCCATAGTAACCAGCGACTGCTCCAGGAATACACTAAATGTTTTTGCTCCCTCCTCTGTGCTGGCCCTGGGCCAGGCTGTGGGGACACAGAGAGGAAAGAAGGAGGGGGTGTGCAGGGAGGCACAGACCAAGCCTCAGTTCCGGTGGATCCCAGGCAGTGGAGGGCAAGAGGGAGAGAAACCGAGGAACTGTCCGTGGAGGAAGCAATCCCCAGTGTCTGAGAGAGGCAGGGGAGAGTTCAGAGCTGGCAGCTTTTGAGCTGGGCCCTGAGGGGGTGCATCGGAGTTAACCAGATAAAACTGTGGGGTGAAGAAGCTGACACAGGCGAAGGCCCCAGGGCTTGAGAGCGCCAGCATGTGGGAAAACACCAGCGCATGAAGAAGAGGAAATGAAAGTGTTGGAGATGAATGGAAGGCTCACGACGGAGGCCGCATGCAGCATGGCAGAATTACAAGTGTACAAGGAACACCTCACCATGCCTCTGTTTTCCCAACTGTTACATGGGCATCTTATGACAGAGTAGCTTATGGCTACCCGGGAGGTGACAGGCATACAAGGAAAAGTGCTTGGACCCACAGGACGTGGAGACCTGGGCCAGCTCTCCCACCCTAACTGCTCACCCTGCGTCGTGGAGGTAGACAGGCACTTCTAGTGGGCTTATGGGCATAACCTTGGTCAACCTTCAAAATACATCCAGGATCTGACCACCAACATCCCCATCTGGATTTTTGTAAAAGCTGCCGGGTTGGTTCATTGCTTCCACCCTTGTCCCTACAATCTGTTCTCAGCTCACTAGCCAGAGGGACCTTCATAGAGGGCACATCAGACAGTCTCAGTCCTTTAATAAAAATCTTCCAGTGGCTTCCAAATCACTGAGCATGAAGTCAGTGCTGCATAAGGCCCTCTGTGACCTGGTCCCTGATCACCTTCCTCACTTCCTCTCAATCTTCTTCTCTTTCCCCCTCCACCCAGCCACTCCAGCCTCCCGGCCTTTCTTAGAGCATGTCAGGCATGACCCTGCCACCGGGCCTTTGCATATGCTGTGCCCGCTGCCTGGAGTGTTCTTCTCCCAAAGGTTCATGGGTGTACCCCCTTACCTCCCTGAGGCTTGTGTCTGCTCAAATGCAGCCTCTTCAGAGAAGCCTCCCTAATCTCCATCTAAAGAAGCTCAATCTGCCACCCACCTCCCTATAGCAACTTATCCTAATTTATTTTTCTTTAAAATATACATTAAGTCGTAGACTTATTGACTATCTGTCTCACTTATGAGAATATAAGCAGAGCCTCTGTATTCCCCACACAAGTTCACCACTGTATCTCCAGGGCCTGGAACAGTGCCTGGCACACAGTAGGTGCAGACAGGAAACCTTGTCCTCAGGGTGGCATGGAGGCCCATGCACAGGAAATATGTGCTGACCTCCCAGGGCACTGGCCCCAGACTGAAAAGGGAAGCAAGGCCTCGCCTGCCCCGTGGCCCCGGTTCCTTATTCACTAGGCCTGGGCAGCCCAAGAATCAACCTCAGGGAGCAGGAGTCAGAAGGAGGCCAGGCTGGCTAGGGTGGGAGGAGTTGGTATCCTGCTGGCTTTGCAGCCAGCTTCCTTCCCTCTCTGGACCTCAGTTTCCTAATCTGGGAAATGGGGATGAGCTGAGAAAAGCTGGTCTTCAGAGCCCTGGGAGGGATCACACCAGATTGAAACTAGGGCCATGGTCCCAGGCCAGGGTAACAAACATCCTGCAGCCAGCTGGGCCAGACACTTGGGCGAGGGGTCTCAGGTGGGCTCCTGGAAATCCTGTTTCCATTCTAGGTGACAGGTGGCAGAGTGCAGGGCAACCCAGTCTGAACCAGGAGGTGAAGGGGACCGCCCTGTCACAGGGCAGGGTCCCGGGCTGGGGGAGCTGGCTGTCTCATGGGGACCCCAGGGAATACCTGCCTGCCCCCGGGCTCAGCACTTCTGGTTAGCCCAGCCATAGGGGTAAGGTCCGGAAGCTTTGTGAGATGTGGGTAGTAAGTCCCAGGCCAGCCAGGCGCCAGTGCCACACCCATGGGGGCACTTCCCTGTGTCTCGCTCCAGCAAAAGGTTTCTGTCAAATGACAAGGCAGGGGCTGGGCATGGCTGATGGTCAGGATGCCTGGGGTTTAGCTCCAGCTCTGCCGTGGACTTGCGGTGACCTTGGGATGGCCTCTGTCCTCTCTGGGGTCAGACTCAGCAGCTAAATGAGAGGGTTGGCCTGGACGATCTCCAACGCCTTTCTGTACTGACATTATCATCACTGCACAAGGTAATAAAACATTACATCCCCGCCGCTGCTCGGACACGGCGCAGCATGCAAAGTGCTAGTCCTCCCCGACTCCACGACAGCCCCCGGGAGACGTCAGTAGGAGGCCGTTCAGACTCCAAATGCAGTGCTCTGTGCAGACACCCCAGGTCTCTGGGGCCTCAGGACACTAAGGTAGGGTGCTCCCTGACAGAGTGGCAGGGAGCAGAGCCGGGCAGAGAGGGGCTCGGTGAGGAGGAGAGTGGAGGCAGGCACAGAGGAAGCCCTACTCACAGCTCCTTGGTCGCCTCCCAGCAAGGGACCCCAGTGCCAGGGGGCAGGTGAGTATGCTGGAAGGAGCCAGGAAGATGACAGCCTCTGGAACCATTTAGCATGTCTGGCTCTGCTGGAGGAGCAGATGCCGGGCCACATTCGTTCCCTGGGACCCCAATGAGCCACTGCTGGGACCTCCCGAGCCTACTTCCACGTTTCACGACCTGGGTTAGACCATTTCCAGGTCGGGCCCAAGGTCTCCAAGCTTCCCGGGCTCAAAACGCAGAGGCAGAGATAATAAGGGGATAGAGGAAGGCCACCTCCTCCAGGTAGCCCGCTCTGCTGACTCCAGCCTTGCACTCAGCGTAGAGAGGAGAAGCCTCTGGGAATATATCTCTGATGCTGAGTATGGAAGGGAGTTCCCGAGACCCAAGTTCACCACAGTTTGCATGGTCCTGAGATGAGAAGTAGAGAAGGCATCCTTCCCGGCCCCGTAACAGGTGGAACTTCCTAGGTGGAGGGGCCGCTGGGAGGCAGGGAGCAGCCTGTCCCTGGCGGTGTGCAAACCCACACCCGAAGGTGCTCTTGTGGGGATGCTGTGTAACAGGCATCGGATGAGGTGGCCACCAAGCTCCCCTGTGGTCTTGCAAATCATAGGTCCCGTGAATACCGGGGAAAGAAGTATCTGGAACCCTTGGGGGGAGGGAAGGGCAGGAGGAGTTGGTCTCATGCTGGCCCAGACACCTCTAGGAGCGGCCTAGGAGGGCAGCCACCCACAAGGCAGAAAGCCCTGAGAACTCTGGGACCCACAGATTCCACCCTACCAAGCAGCTGCACTCCTGCCAGGGAGCGACCCTCAGACAGAGCACAAGGGAAACTGAAGGTGTCACGGGCTGGGGTGGGAGGAACCAGCGCTTCCACAGAAGGTAAGTCAACGCTGCACTCACAGCCTCCAGGAAACTCCTTTCACAGTCACAGCCCGTCCCCAACACCAGACAAGAAACAGCACCGGAGGTTTCCTCCCTTTTTCCAGGATCAGATGCACAAGGAGGCCCTGGAGCACAGGGGTCTGCGCAAAGCAGGGAGGCTGATGGCCAAGCAGCCCCTGACCCGCTCCCTGCCAGCCACAAAGCCCCCTCCTCAGGGTCCCAGAAAGTCAGGGACCCGAGGACTGGGAGTGGGGGGGGAGGGGTAGGGGGGACGGACTCATCCTGGTCACACAGTGTTCCTGCCGGCTCAGGGACCCAGCTGGGGCCAGAGCTCTCCCCAGGGCCCAGCTGCCTCTCCTACTAACAGCAGCACCACACCCCCCACTGAGGGCTCACAAGTGGCTGGTACACCCTGCCGAGTGCTTCTCTGTGTAAATGTCAGTGGGCCCACGGCCCATGAGGAGGAAACATTAACCGGAGCGGGATAAACAGGCAGAGCAGCCAGCAGGGTTGAAATTAGCCTCCTGACACAGGAGGTCAGCCCTACTAGTAAACCGGCTGCCTAGCCTTCCTAGAGGGAGGGGCGGCCTTCCTCCCTCACCCTGATCCCCACCTACCCCTTAGTGGGTGTTTTCGCCTGACACTGGCACATCTCATGGTGGACAAGACTGGACAGTTTCGGCAGTGAGGCCAGCCAGCACTGGGCCATCTGCTCCATTGCCAGGTCTGTGTCCCCGTTAGTGACCTTGGTTAGGCCCCTTCCCCTCCCTCGGCCTCAGTTTCCTCACTAGTACACGCCCGGCTGGATGGGAAGCAGCAGTCATACACACAACGCCTCCGTGGCTAGGGAGGTGACACAAATGACTTGGAATGAAAGGGTTTGTGGGCAGGAGGAGGGGAGAGACAACACAACAGTTCCGCCCAAGGGCCAGGGTAATTTTAGCCCCTCGGATGAAGGCCCATGTTCGTGCACTGCTCAGGCATCCAAATTGATTGAGGGAATCTGCATAAGCCGTGGACCATCTCAGCAGAAAAATACACGTTCTCAAAGATGTGCCCGCGGGTTTAGGGGTTCAGGGCCCTGCAGGCTGGGTTCAAGGCTCTTCCTGCTGACAGCTGGCAAGTCTTTGAGGCCCATCTCTAGGGACACGGCAGAGCTGCCACCCCTCTGCCAAGGGGGCCTTGCTTTTGGGACTGCCCAACCACAAACAGAGTCGTGGTCCGCTAACAGTAAAGGAAACGGAGGCTAGAGAAAGTGACAGAGAACTTGCAGTGTTGAGGGGGGAAGGTGTAGGGAAACCATCTTCTGGACACCACCCATGCCAGAGTTGGAAGGGACCATCTGGCTTGGCATTTCCCAAGATGTACCACTATATAAACAAGGGAGGCGGGCCCGGCCGGCATGGCTCAGTGGTTGAACGTCGACCTATGAACCAGGAGATCGAGGTTTCATCCCCAGTCAGGGCACATGCCCGGGTTGTGGGCTCGATCCCCAGTGTGCAGCGTGCAGGAGGCAGCCAATCGATGATTCTCTCTCATCATTGATGTTTCTGTCTTTCCCTCTCCCTTCCTCTCTGAAATCAATACAAATATACATTTTTTTTTAAAAAAAAAGGGAGGTGGGAAGAGCGTCCTGTAGTTTGGGAAACACTGGGTGAGCCAACGGGTTCACAATTTCCCAGGAGAGGGAGAGTGTGACCCGCTTTCCTCCCTTTTGTGGGCTAGGGTTCCTGAGAACCCACTCTGGGAAACCTTCATGTGGTCTCAGCTCGCGATTTTCAGATGAGGAAACTGAGGCCCAGGAGGGATCCGTGACAGGCCGAAGGTCCCACTGTTAGTTCCAGTTCACGGCCATTCTGGTTGACAAGGCTCGGTCCCTCCGTGCTCTGCTCTGCCCCACAAAGGAACGGACTGAGAGGGAGGTAGCATCACCGGCCTTAACTTACAGGGGGGAAAGCAAGGTGCTGAGGCAGGCACGCAGGTCTGCAGATCTCCAAGCTCTCGGAGATAACCTGCCAGCAGCCCTTTCTGCTAAAAGGGAAACTATGGATAATGGCAGGGCTGGGTGAAGCCTGGATCCCAGGCCGGCTTCGGTTGGTTCTGAGATACCTGGTGGCCTTGGGCGATCCACCTGACTGAGTCTCCTCATCTGTAAGTTGGAGGTAACGCAATGCTAACGGCTGCACCAGGTGTGGTGAGAGCAATGGTCATGACAATGACTGAGGCTACCATTTCTTGAGTACCTACTATGTGCCAGGCACTGTCTGTGCTCCATCTTCTCAACTGATGGGGAAGGCAGCATATTATTTTTATGCTATGAACAAGCCTGTTTTGCAGATGTGCAGCCCAAAGTTGGAGAAGGTAACCCTAACTTGCCCATAGTCACAGAGATCACCAGGGACGAAGCTGAGAGCGGAACCCAGGCCGTCTAAGAAGAGCCGAAAACAAAATAGTTGCCCAAGAAATGCTGGCTATTGTGATACGGATGGGAGACTCTGGCAAGTTGTTTTAAAGATGGAAACAACAGCAGGAGCCCCAAAGCACATCAGTAGACACTTCTACCCCTCCCCACCCAGACCTCGCAGCCCCGCCCTGGTGAGACACCGGGGTGCAGGGAGCTACCTCACTGTGGGACCTGCGCCAGTCCCTTCATCTCTCTGGGCTTTGGGTTTCCCCACCTGCAAAACAAGAAGGTTGGACATAGATCCTCCAAGGGCCCTCCCCACTCGCAAATGCCAAGTAAGGGTTTCAGGATCCTTCCCCCCAGCCCCAGGTCTCTGTGCCCCCTTTGTCCCTCAGCCAGGGTGCTGGCTGGTTCGAGACGTCTGCCCTGTTCCCCAGCTTCAGTCCAACTCACCAGCTTCGGTCCAACTCACCCCAGCTTGGGTGGGAGTTTGGGGAGAGCCAGAAGACCGCGCAAGGCCAGGTACCAGCATCCCCTCCCTCGTCCTGAGCCCACTGGCTCTTCCTCACATCCTGTCACCTGGGCCTGAGGAGGGTGACTCCCAGGGAGGAAGTGAGAGCAGGAACCAGGCAGCAGGGCCATTAGCCCTGCAAAGGACAAAGACAGCACATGGAGGGGGCAGGTGGAAGCCACCCATCTTCTTGGAAAAAACAGGCCTGGGCAGATGAGACACCCTGTACCCTCCCTAGAGGGTTTAAGTCTTACTTCCTTCAAATCTGCAATGCAACCAACCGACTACTACCTTTCAAATATATACTGAGGTGCTGTGTAGGACTGGGCTACTGCTGAAAACGTCCCTTATTTCTTACCCTGAGTTCAGAGATGAGCCCTGTCCTCCCAGGTTCAGCTGGCCCTTCCCAAGTCAAAGAGGAGCAGCCCGGCTGGTGTGGCTCAGTGGTTGAGCATCAACCTATGAACCAGGAGGTCATGGTTCGATGCCCAGTCAGGGCACATGCCCAGGTTGTGGGCTCGATCCCCAGTGAGGGGCATGCAGGGAGGCACCGATCAATGATTCTCTCTCATCAATGATGTTTCTATCTCTCTCTCTCCCTCTCCCTTCCTCTCTGAAATCAATAAAAAAAATTTTTTTAAAAAAAAAAAAGAGGAGCAGCAGTGAGTCTGAGCTCTGGAGGGGGGCTAACAGGGCTGCGCCAGGCCGCCAGTACATGCTCACTAAATGCTTACTGAACTAATGGGCTGAAGAGACGGGGTTCCAGGCCTGGCCCTGCCACTAATTCGCTGCTGTCCTTGGATATGGCCAGTTGTTTCCATAGTTGGGTGTCCTGGGCTAGAAAAGTAAAGGTCAGACTAGGTAACTGGGGGAAGTCCCAGAGCCAGGGAGGTTCCGGAGTGGACGGAGGTTTTGCACTTCTCTCCCCAGTGCTCCAAGGCAAAGAGGAGGACACGATGCAACTTCTGGGGGGACCCTCCAGGGCAGGGGTTCTGAGGTGGCAAAGCCTCCACCACCACCACCACCACCACAAGTGCCAACCTTTGTGGGTGGATGGCTGGAGTTGTTGGGAAATGAGAATCGGGGTAGGGCAGGAAAAAAGATGGGAATGGGTGCAGTTCCCATTAAAGCCAGACACCAAAAAAAAATAAGTTTGGAAGAGATTATATTTTAACAACCACCCCTCACCGCCCCCCCCCCCCATCAGAATAGCTTTGCCATTTTTTTGGCAAAGCAATGATCTGCATTGAATTGGACCCTCCAAGAGACCAAAAATCTGGGAAAGACTGGGGGTGGGGGTGGGGAGCGGGGGAGCCCCCATGTCTGGGAGCCTGGGAGAGGCAGGCATTGGTTCTCTGCAGACACCGGGGCCAGCAGAGGCTGCAATCCTGTGGGCCCAGAATTCACGTGTGTGTGTGTGTGTGTGTGTGTGTGTGTGTGTTGGGCGGGAGGGGAATAGGTAATGCCAACGGGGAGCTGAAAGAGGATCAGTCATGCCAATGAAGCCCCCAGCCCCTATTGCTGGGGAAAACACATCTGGAGGGTCCGCTAGCCCCTGGGCCATTCCAGACCTGCCCTGAATTTTCCAGGGACAAAGATCACAAGGTCAGACCAACGCAAGTCCCTGATATGCTGCCACTTCCAGCCATCAAGGCCCTGAGCCAGGCTGGCTCAGTGTCCCCAGGTGTCCAGTGAAGGGTTGAAGTTGACAATGTGTAGCGGCCATGCCTGCTCTGACAGTGGGTGATGCTAAGACTCTACACCACCTACTACCACACAGGCCCCACCCCAGAGACCTGGGAAGGAGTCCCCAGTCCCCAGCCGGCTGTCTAAGCTGGGGCTGGGGCAGAGTGGAGTCCCCACACCGTCTGTCCTCAACAGCCTGCCACAGCTGAAACCTTCAAGTGGTTACAATTACAGCCGGGCTAACAGGATTAGGGGCGCATTGAAATCTAAGAAATCTAATTAGCTCAGACACCCCGGCCTCCCCCAGCATGATCCTGCAGTAACCCCAGCAGCTGGGCCTGACAGGTGGGGCCCAGGGCCCTCCCAGGCTACAGTCATTACCTGTGCAGGTGTGCCAAACCGGGCCAGGCTTCCCGGGGAGGTGCCAGCCCAGCCTGCCCAGCTGCTCCCTGCTCTGGACCCCACCCGATGCAGCCCTGTCCTGGGGTGGCACTCAGATGAGCTTCAGAAAACCAGGCACAGGTCCTGGGCAGCAGGCAGGCTATGCAGAAGGAACCCAAGAGCTCCCACAGGGCCGCTACCCCACAGGGCCTGGGCACTGACTCAGCCAGAGGAGGGGCAGGCTGAGTCAACGTCTGTATCTATAGAAACCATCGCAGCCCAGGGAAGAGCCTTGGGCTGCACAGGAACCTGGGGCCTAAAAACATTTCTGCTTCCTGATCCAGGGCCAGGGATGGTGGTGAAGGCCCATGCACAAACATGTGCACCCAGGAAGTCATGGGAGGATTTGGGGTGCAGAGCAAGCTCAGGGGCACAGCTGCAGGTGGGGTGGGGTGGGCTGTGTGCTGCCAAAAGTGGGAGCAGGGACAGGTGAGCCCACCTGTGGCCCTTCCTGGGCACAGCTCCTCCTGCTTACCTAAGGCCCCCACCCCTATTCTTGGGGTCCCCGCCAGCCTCTGCATCCGGGTCCTGTCTGGTCGGTGGGCTGGGAAGGTGGCAGCACAAGAGCCGTGGCATCTGTAAGGCCTGACGTTGAGTCCTGGCTTAGTCACAGCCGTGTCAGGTTTTGTATGGAAACTGCGAATCTTGGTTTTCTTCTGTTAAATGGGGGTAATTCCAAATAGTAGCTGGCTGCACTGTTATCCTCAGGGTTAATCAAAGTTGGAGAGTGCTTCCAAATCCGCCCAGTGCCACACAAAGGCGAGGGCCGCGGTTATTGCTGCATCGCGCGCCCGTGGCAGGCCGCCAGCTGGTAGTGGTTAATTATTTATTTAGACTGATCTTCCTGCCCTGACTGGGCTGTAAACTCCGAAGCAACAGGAACCGACTTACACATTTCTGGGTCTCACTGGCCAGTCCTCACACGGTGGACTCTCAGGAAATATCTATGGCAACAATGCCGGGCCCCTGACCAAACCCCACCCCTTTATGTATCTCCTTCCTTCTCCTCATCCCGGATCCAATGAGAGAAAGTGCCAAGAGGCAAACCCAGCACACAAAGACAGAGGCCGGTGAGCCCCTGGGCAGACCCTTCCCCACTCCCCCCAGGTCACGCCCCATAAGGCTGGAAGCAGCCACTTGCAGGATGTCCCCCATCCCGTAGCTGTGTGGCTTGCTTGGGCAGGGTCCAACCTCAGACTATACCTGGAGCTTACAGCCCAGTCAGCCTCTGCCTCCCTCATCCTCAGGGGCTTGACTCTGGTCATTCAGGAAAGAACAAAGCTGGGATCTGCAGGAGCAGAGTGAGGTCAGGAGGTGTTGATTTCCAGAAGGTATGCCATGCAGGAGAGCATGCTAACAGCCAGAGCTGTCCACTGAAGGCAGAAGCTGCCTATAGGTGGTGAGTGCCCTGTCATGGGGGGCATGCAAGCCAAGGCTAGACAATAAGCTGTCAGGGAGGTAGGCTTGGGTGGGAGAACAGCACCTGAAAATGCTTCTAGCACCCCAATCCAACCCCTTTGTGCTCAGAGCCTGCCAGGACTTTGGGGGATACACTCCCAGGACTCTTGTGTGACAACATCTGTCTCATCCTCACAGCAACCAAGTGGGTGAGAGGGGTTCTGCCTTTGGATCCATTTTACAGATGAGGAAACTGAGGCCCGGCAGAGTGATGCTACTGGCCCAAAGGAGCCAGCCCGCTACAGCCTCCTGACACTTCTCCCCCATCTCCTCAGGTAATGGGAAGACCCACATAATCACATGGATTTCTGGACTCTTTTCCCAAAACCTGCGCCTGTTTTTTTCAGCCTCCCTTTATCCTCCCTGAGGGCAGGGCCCAACCTCATACCTTAGAATCCTCCCTGAAGCTTACAGCCCTGACCAGGCTCTGCCTCCCTTCATCCTGGGGGGCTCTAGGGACAAAGAGCGCCCCCCCCTTCCCAAAGGCGTGGGCTGAGGCCACAGGGTCCTGCTGAGAGGCCAGAGTTGTCACTAGGCAAGACTACAGCGGTGTCCAGGGTAATTACAGCAGCCCGGCCTTTGTTGTCCACACAAAACCTAAGGAACCTCATAAAGATGAGGCAGTGATAGAAGCCAGGCAAGAGCCCTCGGGAGCAAAGTTATGAATGAAAACGTATGGGACCCAGTCATGGCCTGGCAGGCCCTGCTTCCTGGTTCCGTGACAGAGTGCCCAAAGAAGCTTCCGGAAATTAACTTGTTGGTTCCTGAATTTCTTACAGCAACGTCTCTCCCTGGGCCTGGGGTCACAGCGTCTACTGGACTCCTGCCAAGGCCAGAGAACTTAGCATCAGTGGCTTCACACACGGGTACTCTTGGGACAAAACTCTTAGGACACAGCAGGCCTCAGAGTGTCTGCCTTCCTTTCCACCTCCCATCTCTGTCAATCAGGGAAAAAGTGAAGTCTGCAGCTCTTCTGAGTTGAGTCCTTCCCTCTGCAATTTTCCAGGGTCAGTTGACAATGGACACCTGTCCAGTGGAGGCCCATCTCTGGGGACCAGGAATGGAGATAATGTTGTGTGACTTTCGCTAGGGAAGTGAGTGTGTTTGTGTGTGTGTGTGTGTGAGAGAGAGAGAGAGAGAGAGAGAGAGAGAGAGAGAGAGAGACCATGGCTCTGTGGCCAAACCCCACCGTCTCTGAGCCTTTCCTGACTTTGCTCCTGGCTGTGAAGAGGAGGAAGGGCCGTCCCTCTTTCCTTAGGAGGAAAAGGGGACATTTTGTCCCCACAAAGAAGCCAGCAATCCTTTTCTGCATAGACAGGGCTAGTTATCAAAATTTCCCATAAGTCCAGTAATTTCTTATTCCCAACTCTTCTCTGTGAGCCATATGCTGAGTGCCTCAAAACTCAATCCAAAACCATTTAAAACTTTTGAAATTGCCCTAGTCTCCTGCCCCAGGTCACTGCCACCAACTCTCAGAAGTCGAAAGTTTGGAGATTTGCATGTGAAAACAGCATTTCATAACCTCGTGACTTGGGACAAGGAGATGGTTCTGTCCTTTTGGGAAAAACAAAACCCAACCGAAATCATAAAACTCAGAAGAAAACACCATCTCCCTCCAAATCATTCCCTTGGCCCCGAAGTCACACGTGCTCTGTGGCAGATACAGTTTTCAATGTGTCTTTTGTTTGATGCTGGTGTTTCAACATCCTCAACTTGAAGAAAGAAAGGTCAGCAGAGGCTTGGGGCATTCACAAACCACACTGCCAGGGCCAGGCAAGTGAGCAGGCCGGGGCCAGGAATTCCCCCCACGCTGGACCCCCCCCCCCCCAAAGCAGCCAGGACAAAATTAGGGGCTTGATCCCTCTTCTAAACTTCCCAGATAGCTTACAAGCCACTTTTAAACTCCCAGAACCATACAAACACCAGGGAAGGCAAGTTGGAGTTCATCACCAGCCAAGCTGCCCATTCTGCAGCCAGAGCGCCTGCCTCTTTATCTCCACCTTCAAAAAAACAAAAATAAGCAAAGCCAGGCTCCTCTGGGAACAGCCTCTGGCCTCCTGCCCTGACCTGTGCAACCAGCCTGTGCTCACACCCACAGGGAGGAGGAGACAGCACTGGTTAGCCCTCTGGTCCACCAGGCCCTGTCCCCGGGTTGCAGCAGAGACAAACTGTTGCTCAAGAAAGTCCTCCAGAAAACCCTTGGCAGCACCAGGCAGCTCCAGTGGCTCCTACCCAGCACCAAGCCAGCGGCTTCCGTAGGAGGCTTCCCACTACCCTTTTGCTAGTAAATCTGTGGTGGTGGGTCTCCCTCTCCCATGCCCTGGGCATCTACCCAGGGGGCTCCGACTGGCCATGGCAGAACAGGGAGGAGGAGAAGGCTGGCGGAGCAGTGCCCTCGCCCTGCCAGCCCAGCCCGCCAGCTTCTTGGAGGACCTCTGAGAGAACATTTGTTTGGGCTGCCAAGTTAAATCTTCCTCCCTCATGTCAGGGCATTGGAAAAGCAGTCAGGGGAGAGGAGAAGGGGGGGCGCGGGGGAAGGAGCAGCGGGAGGGAGGAAGGGAGGGAAGCAGGCAGGCAGGCAGGCGAGCAAGCTCTGGGAGCCCCAGTTACTCAGGCACTGCCGGCTCTGGAAGCTGGCGGCTCCGAGGGAGGCGCGGCCGCAACTCTGGACACCCAAGCAGGGGCCGCCAGGCCTCGGGGGTCCGGCACCAGGTGCCAGAGGCCCCGGGCCCGCGCCTGGGGAGTGGCCCTCGCTCTGTGCCCCACGGGAGCGTAGAGGTGCTAAGGGAAGCAGAGGCAGAAAAGTTTGGGGCAGGTAGAGGGGGAGGGCCGGGCGGCCCCACCTTGGGGCAGCCCCTGGGGGAGGATTGGGGGGCGCGGGCGCTCCCGCCCGGGTTGTTTACATTCCTGGAGTGTCTTTTAAACCCGGGGCCGAGGCCGGCTCCCGGCCTGCTCCGGAGGCTCCGGGGCAGTCTCCCGTGAAAATCTGCTGGCGCACAATGGCCGGGAAGGCGGCCGCCCCTCGCCCGCGCCCCCGTACTCGTACTGCAGGCTCCGGGCGGTCACATCCGCCATGGCGGCGGCTGCTCTGGGGTTCGGCGACCCGCTCCCCGTGCCAGGGGGCAGACACTCGCCCGTTGCCCTTGCCCTAACGCCTTCTCCGTGCTCCCGACAGTTTTCTCCCCTGCCCAATTTCTTTGTCCGTGTTACAAGCTCCACAGATCTGTTAATAGTTTTTTCACTTAAGATAATCTATGTATAGACTCTAATTAACATCGTTATAGTCAGTAAGGATAAAAG